>NW_006299390.1:3415490-3419829 GCF_000327345.1 Myotis davidii | reverse complement strand
AGCCACAAGGGGAACATTGAAAATTATGTAACATATTCCAAAGATAACTTGGTGCTTTAAGGACTTGGAGACAAACAATTCACATTAAAGAAAGTTTGTTTGCTTTTAAAAAATATATTTATATTGATTTCAGAGAGGAAGAGAGGGTGAGATAGAAACATCAATGATGAGAATCATTGATCAGCTGCCTCCTGCATGCCCCCTACTGGGGATTGAGCCCACAACCCAGGCATGTTCTGTTGAAGTTCACCGCTCAACCACAGAACCCCACCAGCTGGCCTAAAGAAAGTTTTAACTTACAAAGGGAGTTATATACTCTGCAAGTACTTTCTCTCGTTTTTCATGGTTTCAGATGTTTATTAGATTCATATAAAGACATTTTTAAGATTTTGGGATAATTTTTATATACTACAGGTGATTTTTTCATAGAATCCAAATTAATTATTTTCTAAAGGAAGCATCTAAAAGGAAACAGGATAAACACAAACAGTGTTGGTGACAATTTTCTAGGAGTAATTCTTAAATCAGAATTTGCAATATTTTAATACAAGTTAATTACATGGTATACAGCTATGGATTTAATTTAGCCTTTATCCTTTCATTTCATTTTGTTGATTCTTTTATAACACCAAAATACTTCTTTCTAATGGGGTGCTATTTTATTTCCTTTTACTTTGGTGGGCAGTTCAATTCTTTCCTAGTTTGGTTCTTCTGACACTTTGCAACTGTACAACTTCAATTTGTAATCTTAAATTATCTTGTTGTGCCTTCACACTGACTATGGAGGAAAAACAAACTGGAAACCTAGAACTACCGTTCATATTAGGAAGAGTCCAAGGACAATATTTAATAAGTTTCTCAGTCATCTATCTTCCCCCATACTCTACCTCTGTATCCTGGGCTCCCTTTCTAGGACCAGTCTCTTATTGCTTCTCTGTCCAAATCTTTCCACTGCTCCTTGGTCAATAAAGTTGTCTATGACCTCTATCTCTTCTATGGATTTTTTTTCCCTCTCCTGGGCTAGCTAAACTGGCTCCTCATGAGAACCAACCCTTTTCCTTAGCTCTTCCCAAGGAGGCTTAGTTTAGACTCTCTCCTGCAGCCCAGGTAGTCCTGTTAGGTGGGGTTAGTCCTTGTGCAAAAAAGCTCTACTTCTCCGAGACTCAGACCACTCCATTCACTATTCTCTAGCCCAGCAGTTCTCAACCTGTGGGTCGCGAACAATGAAAATACATCCTGCATATCAGATATTTACATTACGATTCATAACAGGAGCAAAATTACAGTTATGAAGTAGCAACAAAAATAATGTTATGATTGGGGGTCACCACCACATGAGGAACTGTATTAAAGGGTCGCGGCGTTAGGAAGGTTGAGAACCACCGCCAGCCCCTTTATCACCATTCTTACTCAATGAATAATGTGGCACCCAGTTTAGACTCCCTTTCCATCCCAAGATCTACATGAGCCTTAGTGACTGCACTGCACACTTGTCTTTTTTAACCTTCAATGGTCTTCTAGGATCCATGATCAAACTGAGATGTTCTTCTCTAAAAACATATTTGTACGTTCTACCCTCTGACCTCCAAACTCTTCCTTTAAGCTCTCTGGAACACCTATCAGAAAACCAGTTCATAAACCCCTTTATTTTCTCCTGATCAACAAATACTGAGTATCTACGTGCCAGGCCCTTAGCCCTCTAGTAGCTTTACTTTCTTCCTCCCTCCCTCTCCTAGCGTAGACTCCACGGTTTGCCACTTCAAGTGTGCACTAGCTAGCACTTGCTGAATTCACCTGGCAAAACCCCAATCTTATGTGATTTTAATTATATTCCTTTGCTGTCCCAGTACCCAGCATATTTCTGGAAGCTGTTGGAGAAGATCACAAGTTTCACAGATCGGTGCCACTGTAAATTCAAGGTCAGGAACCACAACTGGGGCCTCAACGCTCTCAGCAAGTTGCTTTCCTTGTCAGCACTTTCTTTCCATTCCCCACAGCAGCTATTCGAAATATCTATATTCCTCTCAAACTGCTACCACTTCTGGATTTAGTCTGAATTTCCCCTTTACAGGTAAAATAGGAACCTCAGATCAGAATTCCCTCAACTTCTTACTACCAAAGCGCGACACTCAACTCTATCTGAATACACTTTTCCTCTTGTTGTAATGCAAAAGGATTCTCCTCCTCAGCTAAGGCCATTTCTTCCTAAACCCCATGCTTATATACCATTCCAAGGACTTTATGATGCTTTAAATTAATCTCTATTTGATGTGTATTAACTTTCCTTCCTTAGCAGTCCTTTCCCATCACCATCTAAATATGCTCAAATCTTTAAAAAATAATGACCCTCTCACAATACCTTTAATAGGTAATAATCCTCTCTCTTCCTCTTTACAGCAAAACATTCTAGGATATAAGCTCATAGGGATAGAACAGAGATCTGTTATACTTGTTGCTATATCCCCAAAGCCTAGCCAAAGCCTAGCACAATGATTATAACACAATAAATATTAAATAAAGATATCCTCTCTATTTGCTGCTTCTACTTTCTTATAAGTACTATTTAAATACACTATAATCTGACATCCACCCACTGTATTTCTGAAAGTTTCCCTGATAAAGATACAAATGACTGCTGTATTGTTAAATTGGATAGACTCCACTTTATTTCTTGGTAGCAACTGACAATTTTGACCATCATTCTGTTCCCTTAGGTTTTCCTTGTATATGCTTTATAAATAACTACTTTATCCACTTCAGCTCACATCTAACCATTTAACTCCATGTTTTTATCCTTGAAAAGTATGATTTTTAATAACTACATAGTGTGTTTTTTTTAAGTACGAATTTACAATAAATTACTGATCCATTCCCTTATTTTGGACATTTAGGTTGTGTCCTGTGATCTAATTGTTGCTTCTCTGGCACAGGAGTCTGGATATGGGCCTACCTACCTCTCCTTTGGTAACTATACTTGGGATCTCTTTTCTCCACCAGGCCTCGAATATGGAATGAGACTTTGCCTCTTTAGCTCCCTCTTGCTGCCCCAAAAGACAAGCCCACAGTGGCCCCCTTTCATCTGAAGTTTTATTGCTAATCACTATAGGAAAACATGCAAAATGTATATATTTAGCATATACTAGGTTTAAAGTATTGTGCTGGGTTTGAAGTAAAGCGGGGGTTGACACAAACACAGTTCTCTGTTTGAGCTTTGTGTACTTACACTGGAGAAAGATGAATTCTCATTATTAAGTTAATCAGTTAAAATTATGATTAGTATTAGAACATGACAATGGGAGCTGTATAACTGTGGGGGGCTGGAGGTTGGATGGTTGTCACGGTATACTTGAGGCTTCTTCAGCCATTAGCTAAAGGAGAGGAGGAGTTGGATTCCCATCTTTGCCACATATATGCAAAGATGGGGATCACAAAATGAATATGAAGAACTGAAAAAGCCAGACAGGTTGAAGTACAAATACCTAAAAAAGAAGATGTGTGTGCTAGACATGGCAGGGCACAAAGCCGGGGCCAGATCACTGGGACCTTGTAGGCTATTTCAAAGATTCTGTTTTTATTCCTATTTAGAGTTATGTAAAACTATTAAAGACTTAAGTAGGAGGGTGACATTAAATTTTTATAAGGTCATTTTGGCTATAGTGTGGACAACACATTAAAGTAGATAGGAGACTAATTAAGAGTTACTAGAGGAGAGATGGTGGTGGCTTGGAGAGGGTAACAGTACAAGTGGTAAAAGTGAATGACTTTGAGATCAGTAGGTGGGACTTCTAGGCTCAGCAGAACTAATGCTTGGATATGCAGAGTGTGTGAGAGAGAGAGCAATGTCAAGAATCCCTGATTTCAGCCTGTGCAACATGGCAGACTGAAGTGCTGATCGCTGAAATAAGGAAATGGGAGGAAAGCTGGATCATTACGTTTTTGTTGGCAGGAGGAAGCAGAGATTAGAATTTCTGAGTTCAGTTTTGGAAATGTATTAATGTAACTGGGAAACATCCAATAAAGGTAAGGAATATTAGAAGAAAAGTCTGGCCTTTGACAATTAGGGAATTATTAATCTATAGATGGTGTTGAAGTCGTGAGTATACCAAAACTGACTAGGAAAAAAGGATATGAAAAAAGAGCCAAGCCTCAAGGACCAGCCACATTTAAGGTAGGGTGGATAGGATAAACTAACAAATGTGCCTTATAAAAAAAACAAAAAACAAACCAACAGCCAAAGAATAAAGAGACTGGAGCCATGGGCTGTAAGAGAAGACAGTTTTAAGAAAGAGAGAGCAGTCAACAGTGGTAGATGCCCCAGAGTGGACAAAAAGCCTGAGGA
>NW_006299390.1:3403736-3415250 GCF_000327345.1 Myotis davidii | reverse complement strand
AGAGCAGAAGTGGAAGAATCCCCTCAGAGAAGAAGAGACCCACCCTGCTGAAGAAGGAAAGAAGATTGGCACCAATGCAGGCAGTTGGAGGAGTTCTCAACTGCTGGTCTTAATTTGTTCTGTGAAACACAGTGAATGCTGAACAAAGCGAATACAGATGTTAGGATCTGTGGTCTGAATAGAGTCAAGAATCTAGGTTGAAAAGAAGTCTGTGAACCATGTGCTCCTGTCTTCAATACATGAGGTGGAATGGCTGGGAGGTTGTTGATAATAATCAACCATAGGACAAGAGGGAAATAGAGCCAGATTGTATGAGTCTCAAAAAAGCCCACATTTTTATAAGAGTTTGGGGTTAGTAACAATCTGGAAGTGGCAATGAGGAAAAGGATGGCTCAGTGGATAGAGCATCAGCCTGTTGACTCAGGGTCCCAGGTTCGATTCCAGTCAAGGGCATGTACCTTTGTTGCAGGCACATACCCAGTAGGGAGTGTGCAGGAGGCAGCTCATCGATATTTCTAACTCTCTACCCATCTCCCTTCCTCACTGTAAAAAAACCAATGAATTAAAAAAAAAAAGTGCCTGCATCCCTGGTTGGGGTTTGAGAAATAAATAGCTACCACTACAGAGAACACTGGGGGAAGGAACATTCCAGGTAATAATCAGGTTTTCATTATGGCAGAATGTTAGGAGAGTGGAAGGGTGCCGATGTGGGAAGACAGAGGTAGTTACTCTTTGGACACTGTCCATAGAAAGTTACAAAGAATAAGAAAACAAAGGTAACAAAGCAAATTACAGAGTTGCCAAGTTCTCTGGCAAAATTCCTGCTCCCTTCTGAAGTGGAAAATGAAAGTGCATTTCTCTGGCTGGGTCTACATCACTGACACTGTGGATGAAGTAATGCCCAATTCATTTTGGTTCACTGTATGTTCTCCAGACTGAGCATTCACAGACCTCTGTCCTGTTCATTATGCCGGGGCACGACCCAACACATTTAAAACAATGACAAAATTGCTGAAATAAAGGTGCTGCATTCAAAAGTTACGCCTTTGATATAGGCTCTTAGATATAGAATTATTAGCATCATTGTTTGGAAAAAGAAAGTTATAGCCTTATGGTCATACTGAATACAGTCAAAAAAATATTTTCCTCGATTTCTTCTGTGTAAAAATTTGCCCAATTTTATTGTAACAACACATTCCAAAAACCTTATTTTATTTTTTAGAGTATACATGCCATCAAAATATTTCAAATACCTGCATCCTATGATCACAGATCTTTTAATTCAGAAGAGACTTCAGAGTACAGGCTGCTAACCTGTACACTTCAGAACTTCAATTCATTAGAGATCTGCAAATCCATAATTTCAAGCACTGTTTTTAGCCTGAATAAATAATGTTTCATGTCTGTGTGTTATTAATTTGAAATAAATGTACATACTCTCGTGATTAATTTTAAAAGGATATTAAAATAAAATGTTCATATTCAAAAAGGCTGGGAAGCACTGTTTTATGGATTATCTTTTGCTACATGCCAGTCTACATTCACATTACCCCTTCCACGACAAGTCCTAACAGGTTGTTATGCAGCTGCAACCATGAGATGAAGTAATTTACTCATATAAAATGGGTGGAACATTTTCCCTAACAGCAAATACACCTCTTTGTGAGAATGCCGTACATTTTCAGACAGCTCTCATTTCGACAAACAGTTCTTTCCTAGAACTTCTAATGCTCTACGATTGCTCAGAATTAGTTCCATCCATTTTGTACGTGACAACCCCTGAAATACTTGAGACGATTACCCTATCCTTCATAAGGTTTTTTCTCACACCCTGTCCCTCAGTCAGCCATGGTTCTCCTCATTTTACCACTGTCCTCCTGCCCTCTCCGCAGCATATACCATTTGTTAATGCCCCTCTTAGAACTCCAAGCACAGCACAGCAGATCTGGCCTGCCTAAGGCAACACAGAGTAGACAGACCTATTACATCTCTTAAATGAGACACCAGGATTTTTAAAGCCATGTAGTCAGCTCAAATACCCAGAAGTTAAGCCAAGTCTCTCCCACCTTGTTTTATTACATAAGAGAGATTTTTTATAGTTAACTGTCCGTTAAATCTGACCTTGCAACTATGGGGCCATTTTTCCATTCTGTTATCTTTCAGAATCTTAATTTTTGCCATCCAACGTATTAGCTAATTCTCCCAATTTTATGCCATTTGTAAATTTGATGAGAGGGTTCATTCTACAGTGAAACTTAATCATTCGTGGTACTTAAATAATCTTTCCTTGCTTAAATGACTAATGACATTACATTAATTTTTATATTTAGTATATAATTTACATAATTCAAGACATTTTATGTTCACAATTACTCTATGCTTACCTAGCGATAGCTCTGATGAAGTCTAGAGATACTGTGCATTTGTATTTTGGTCCATCAAGCTGGTCATCATGGCCAACCAGGGTTAATAGCTGCAGGGTCACTAGAGAGGTAATCTAAATGTAAGAAAGTATTTTTATGAGAAAATGTAGCAATGAGTACATCATGTCATTATTTCTAAAACACTTTATAGTTACTTTGAGAAAAATATATAACTGAATTTACAAGAATATGTACAAAGAATGTTACTACTTTGAAATGTATACTAGTATACACAAATTTGTAGATATGCTTAATGTCCTAGTTAACCAAACTAACAGCCAATCACTAAGGATTCCATGAGAGACAGCTTTGTTCCATTAATAAGTCATATACAGCTGTTAACCTTTAAAAAACTACAAAAAAAATCACATTCCTTCTCTCTACTTAAGAATTTTATGGAGTTTCTAAATACCAAATATCAAATGTGCACTCCCTTGAGAATCGAGTCATGTAGATATGGATCTTTTTCAGAGTTGGGTAGCTGGTTAGACAAGCAATAAGAAATACATCCTTCCGACCTGGGCTTAGTCTTGCTTTAAAAACTGATCAATTAAATAGTCAGGAAAATACCAGAAGGATTACCCCAAACTAAAAACAACCAAAGGTTTGCTATCACAAGATCCTGACTCAAGGAAATTCCTAAACTGTACCATCAAGAGAAAGAGATCCCACTTAGAAGGTCTGAAATATAAGGAATGAAGAATAAATAAAGTAGTATATATGATGGTATATCTAAATAAATTTTCCTGTATAGCTTATAATAATAATTATGTATTATGGGTTTAAAAACAGGATAACCCAGCCAGTATGGCTCAGAGGCTGAGTGTCGACCCAGAAACCAAGAGATCACCGGTTATATTACTGGTCAGGGCACTATGCCCAGGTTTCGGGTTCAATCCCCAAGTAAGGGGTGTGCAAGAGGCAGCCGATCTATGTTTCTCTCTCATCGATGTCTCTTTCTCTCAATACCTCTCCTTTCCCCTCTCTCTAAAAAATAAGTAAAAACAGGATAAATACACAATACCAGTAATATATAAATTAGAAGTGGAGAAAATGAAATAGAAATGTTCTAAGGTCTTGTGGCATCTGAGAGAAAAATAGAAGTATTCATTAACTTTCAACTTTGGTAATTCAAGTATGAATATGCATTTATATTATAATTTTTTTACGTAGCAAGTAAGAGTAGAAACAAGAGTATGTACATCTAAATTAGTAGCGTGGGGGAAAACTAAATTATAAAAATTATCAATCTGAAGAAAATTAAAAGAAAATAAAAACAGGTAGGACAAATAAAAAGTATAAAACAAGATAATATAAACAAAATTACAATAGTAATTATAAGTAAACTAACGAAATTCTACAAATAAAAGAAAAAGATTGATTGAAAAAATAAACCCAACTATATACTGCTTAGAAGAGATACATCTAGAACAGAAGACTATAAGAAGGTTAAAAGTCAAAGGACAGAATAGACACATCAAATAATAACAACAATAAAAATGAAGATATATTAAAACAGATTTTTAAAGAGGTTTAAAGAAAAGCCCTGAGCTCATATCTCTTACAATATGAGTCGCTTGAGACCGTTGGTATGAAGGGATGAGACAGAACAGAATGGGGAGCCAAGGGATACTGGAGTCTTTGGGGGAAAGAAAGTATTGCTGAAAGTCAAGACAACCTCGTATCCCTCCCAGTTTAGAAACAGGTAGGAATCATGATAAAAGTAGGCCTAAAATTATAACAAGTAAGAGATACAGAAAAGAGTTTAATAGTCTACTATGGCAAAATATATTATACTTGGCAAAATATATTCATTAACTTCAATCCATTTGCTAAATAAAGTAGGTTAATAATAGTCATTTGAAACTCATACATTAATCTCCCTTTATTATTATTTTTAAATATATTTTTATTGATTTCAGAGAGGGAGAGGGAAAGATAGAAACATCAATGATGAGAAAGAACCATTGATCAGCTGCCTCCTGCACACCCCTACTGGGGGTCAAGCTCACAACCTGGGCATGTGCCCTTGACCAGAACTGAACCTGGGACCTTTCAGTCCACAGACCAATGCTCTACCCACTGAGCCAAACCAGGTAGGGTTCCCTTTATTAACGAGGCCCGGTGCACAAATTTGTGCACAAGTGGGGTCCAGTCAGCCCTGGGTTGATTGGGCCAGGCTGGCCAGGGGAAGGGGCCATGGACGGTTGGCGGGCTGGACCCACCTCCTGGACAAACTCTGGTTGAACTCCCAGTAGAGGAGACAATCTGCATATTACCCTTTTATTACATAGGATGGCAGGTTTCTTTAGTTCTTTTTCTTTTAATATAAAAGAAATCACTGATTACCTTTTACTTTGCCAATGGCATTTATTTATAACTAGAGGCTCGATGCACGAAATTCGTGCAAGAGTAGGCCTTCCTTCCCCCAGCTGCCTGCACCCGGGACCTGGGCTTCCCTCTGGCTGCCAGCACCCGGGACCAGGGCTTCCCTCACAGAGGGAGGCCCTGCCCACCTGTTGCAGACCGCTGGTTGGTGGCCTGGGCTTCCCTCTACAAGATGATTGTGGAGCTCCCCCAATTGATCGCCCCGCCGGCCATTTGCCTGGGCCTCCCTCTGCGGGGCAATCATGGGGTGATGGCTGGGCTCCTGACCAATCAGTCTGCGGGGCCCTTGGCTGGCCTGGTGCCAGTGGGTGTCATAGCGTGGTCCCGGATGGTCATCCAGATGGTTGTTGTTATTCTGCTGTTCAGCTGTTTGGTCAATTTGCATATTATGCTTTTATTATATAGGATAGTATTATAACTTCTACTTTCCTGTGCTTCAAATACCCTCATATATTTGATCAATTCTTTAACTTGAATAATATACTAAATTACTTTCATACTTTTCAAAAACACAAAATCTGCCCTTGAGTTAAAATTTCAAGAATATTTTCAGGAACCTTAAAGTATAATATTACTTTTACCACATTAGTTACAACAAATTTCCAAAGGCAGTAAGTTGAACCAGAGAGTTCCTTAAAGTCACTCAGTTCTACCAGGATTTCATGGATAAATTAATCATGTAAATTGTGCAAAAAATACAGTATCATTTCAAGATGTAGCAGTCAAAAGGCATATCCAAAATATTAAGATAAGTGCTCAATTTTGGGGGAAGAGATCTGGTCTAGGAAAAGCTAGTATAAAAAAAATTTAAGCCAAAATGGAGGATGTGAAATTAGGATGTGATTTTTCACATTAAAAAATACTAATTTCAAAGATTTGTTTTGTTATTCCTTGACTTTACCATATGAACACAAAAATAAAATGCAAAGTTTAGGAGAACATTCCACAATGCACTGTACAAATGTACCAACAATTTATTTATTTTTTATTATTTTGTTTTATATATATCTTTACTGATTTCAGAGAAGAAGGGAGAGGGAAAGCGAGATAGAAACATCATTGATGAGAGAGAATCATTGACTGCCTGCCTCCTGCACGCCCCACACTGGGGGTCTCGCCTGCAACCCGGGCATGTGCCCTTGACTGGAATCAAACCCGGGCCCCCTCAGTCCTCAGGCGGACACTCTACCCACAGAGCCAAACCAGCTAGGGCTAGACAATTCTTTAAAAAATGGTAGGCTGAACAATTCACCATAGCTAAGATTTGGAAACAGCCTAAGTACCCATCAGCAGATGAGTGGATTAAAAAACTGTGGTACATCTACACTACGCTGAGATAAAAAAGGAATTCTTGCCATTTGCAACAGCATGGATGGAACTGGAGAGCATTATGCTAAGTGAAATAAGCCAGTCAGAGAAAGATAAATACCACATGATCTCACTCATTTGTGGAATATAGAAAACAACATAGACTGATGAACAGGGACAGATCCAAAGACAGAGAAACAGCGATCAGACTATCAATCCCCAGAGGGAAAGTAGGGAAGGGTGGGGGTAAGGGGAAGAGATCAACCAAAGGACTTGCATGCATGCATATAAACCAAACCAATGGACACGGACAACAGGGGGATGAGAGCATGCGGGGGGTGGGGGAGGTTGGGGGCTAATGGGGGGATGAGGACATATTTATAATACCTTAACCAATAAAGAAATTTAAAAAAAATGGTAGGCTGAGTCTTACTGCTCAGTGTTACAAAGTGTAGATTCTGTGGTGCATTACTATTAAATAAGATATGGTAAGGCTATGTTATCAAGCCATGATTGGATAGAGTATTATTAATCAGCAAAAGGGTAAAGCCCTCTCTCACCTAATCCTGTCCCCCAGATGCACTCCATGTAGATTTGTAGTAAAAAACACTTTAACAAGGGGAGCAGCTGTCACTCTTCTCCCTGCCCTGCCCTCTCACTTGCACCTCAATGCAACACCTTGGGAAGGAAGCCCTGGAAATGACCTTCCTTTCCTGTTTGATGGAAGCGTCAAAGGTGAAGTGAACAAAACAAACATGTTTGTGGGGTGTGGGGAGAGAGGATGTGTTTACTGTGCTGAGAGATCTGTACCAACAATTTAAAAGTACTTTGCCAGTTTATTAAAATACTGCTAGAGAAAAACTGATATGGGTTTTTAAAAGTTTATAGATTTTACAGATTTTCTTATTGAAAAGTCAGACAGTTACTTCTGACTTATCGTTCAGCTACAAGAGGGATTTGTAGCTGCTGTTTCATGTTGAGTCCAAAAGGTTGCTACAAACATGTGCCTTGTACAGCTTATTACATTTATAGAATAGAATTATAGCAAAACTATTATATAAATATAACCTAAGTATTCTACATTTTCCCAAATGCTTTTTATTTTTAAATGGTGAAAGTTTTATTTTTGTTATGGGCTACAGAAACAAACTGCACTCATTCATTAAAAACTACAATGTTCCAATGTAAAAATTATTACAAAATAAAATTCAGAGCTAGCCTACCAGGACTGAAAATCAATGCCTCATTTTACGGATGAGAAAACACACATCATAAAAGGATGAATGACATTATCAGTCCCTAGTCAGTCACCCCAAATAAATAGGTTGAGGCACACTTAAACAGATGCTTCAAAATTATTTAATCCAAAAGTCCCCATGAAAAATATAGCACATTCACCGCGTTAGAGGTCTCTGAGAAAACATTTTGCAGTTGTAACAACAAATTTTAAATTAAAGTCTTAATCTACAGAATGTTTAACATATTAAAAATCTTTAGCCAAAATAATACCATATTTTGGGTGGTGATAAATATCAAAGGTGGTCTGCCAAGACAATTAACTATTGAAATGAAGACTTTAGTCAGTGCTTTTATCTTTTCTTCTACTGCCCTTCAAAATTGAGAAGGATGACACATATGTAATCTGGTATTCGCTCCTTCCCTCAGGTTCTAGCAGAGGATATGGACAAAATTTGAGAGAGGGAGTAAAGAGCTATGGGAACTAGTTAATATCAGTGATATAGAGCTATGTTACATTAGTGGTATAGAGACTGGAACTTATTATTTAATCCAGGCTCTATAGAGCAGATAGAGACGTTGACAGAGCTCTATCTATAGATCATAGATATAGACATGTGCTAGTAGGCATGTAATTGACCCTAGAACATGGTTTTGAATTGCACAGGTCCACTTATATACAAATCTTTTTCAGTAAATACGTACAATACTATACGTGTATTTTCTCTTCCTTAGGATTTTCTAAACATTTTTTCTCTAGCTTACTTTCTTGTAATATAGTATATAATACATATAGCACACAGAATGTGTTAATCAACTGTTTATGGCAGGGGTCCTCAAACTTTTTAAACAGGGGGCCAGTTAACTGTCCCTCAGACCGCTGGAGGGCTGGACTATAGTTAAAAAAAAAAACTACGAACAAATTCCTATGCACACTGCACATATCTTACTTTGAAGTAAAAAAACAAAACTGGAACAACTACAATATTTGTATTTGCATGTGGCCCGTGGGCCGTAGTTTGAGGACCCCTGGTTTATGGTATCAGTAAGGCTTCCAGTCAACAGTAGGCTATTAGTAGCTAAGTTTTGAGGAGTCAAGTTACATGCGTTTTAATGGTGTGTGTGTGTGGGGGGGGGCGCCTTGGGGTGCATTTGTGTGAGGATCCATGCTCCTAACCCCTGCATTGTTCAAGCATCATCACCTGTAATTTCTTCAGTCCTCATAACAAGCCTGCCGTGAGTTAGGTACTATAAAAATAAACCTCTTTTTCCAGATGATGCAACAACTTCAGAGAGGTTAGTAAATATTCATGGTGACTGAGCTAACAGCAGCTCTGGATTTAAATACAGTTTAAAATCAAAGCCCATATTCCTCACAATACCCCAAACAGGGAGCTGCAGCACTCAAGGAAGAGTTGGGAGAGACTAAAGAAAGCTTTATGGAAGAAGTGAGTAAAATGACAACTCTGGAAACATTCCACACTGAAAGGGGGTATCATGAATATGCTGGAGGTTAGAAATCCAGCACCAAAGAAGATAGAGAAAAAAAATAAAATAAAATTGCAGCAAAAAGGATAAAGAAGTATTGCAATATAGGCAAATGTCCTGCCCAGGGACAATCCTGTGAACAAAATTATCAGATGTGATGAGTCTGATGTCACCAAAGTAAAATGTTAATATGGAATTTATTAACCTAAAGATTAACTTCATAAATCAGGTTATATATTATATTACACATAAAATTACTGTTTTTAAGGCTTAACTTTTAAGAGATAAATAATTCAAGGTGGGGGGCAAAGGCATGATTTTTTAAAATCTGAAATTAGACAACACTGAAAATGGTCTCCCAATGCAAAACTTCTTATGCATTTGTGGATTAAAGGTCATTTGCAAAAAAATTCATGACTATAAATCATACACAATGTATTAATAGTTAAACAAACTGAGGATAAACATTAATATTTTAAAAGGCAAAAACACTGCTTTAGGTCATTCCTGAAACACTGGAATAATTTTAATTATTTAAATAAATTTAAGATTTTGTGGAAAAATTACTACTGCCCTTCTTGGTTTCTGTTACCTATGAAGATATAATCTTTTGCCAATAATTTTCAGATTTTAGGGGGTATATATACTCTTTTCCACAGCTGCTTTCATGTCTATTGTGCCAAGTTCAAGTTCAAATGAATGAAACTCAAATGAATAAAAAAGTAGCCCAGAGTGTAGATGTTCTTTCTCAAAGTCAGGATTTAGAGTCTGTGCTAGGAAAATCCGAATGAAGTTTTTTGTGCTTTATAAAAGCTGTACTAAAAGTCAGTGACTTCACCTCAAAAAGTTTAGTTATGCTTCCACTGGTGTTTTCCCTCAAAATAAAAATTCTAGTTTTTAGTTCTTGGTTTGAAAATAAACTCCACAAAATCTGAAGCATCTTGTTATCAAGAGAATGATACTTCCCTAGCTTTCAATATTACCAGCATATTGACACTAACTAAAAGATTTCACTTTACTTTAACTTAAAATAATCAATCTAATTCAAAGCCAAAGTATTTTCCCCTGACTAGCTCCTAAGGCATGACATGATATTTTTAATTTACCTCTTAAATGGGGTTGGCAATATTTGCTTAATCTCTGTTCTGTGTACTATTATGTTCTTTGTTCTCATCCATGTGGGGGATGAGCTGATCATTTATGTCCTAACAATAGGAGTTCATGTACCATGGTGAGGATTTTTTTTCCTTAATCTGAGAGGCAGTCACTAACAAGCTTCAGCTGGAAGTGCTTAATGTTAAAACAGTGTGAACCTGTTCCCAGGCTAATACACTACGTTCTTTCTGCCAACAAAAGAAAATCAATTTACAACTGTAATTAATTTTTAACATGCTCATTATTTTTATACTTTCACAGGCTGGCATATATGTTAACTGATTCATGAAACAGCCTATCCTGCTTGCCCTGGAGAAGCTTTACAATCTGAAACATATAAAATTATTTAAATAAAAAAGCTTAACAAGTGGTATGTCAGTGTATGAGGTTCACACCCAACAAGCACTACATTTGATCGGATTTCAGGCGATGTGATAGTTCCTGAGCATGTGGCATATAACAAGCAAGTTCAACGGACCTTTTTACACACACAGGGTGATGAGGGCAGCAATGGAAGAGAGGCAAATACTGTCAAAGCTATTCAACTTAAAATCATCACCTCTAGAAATTTCTATTTCCCAAAAAAAGGCAGGAAATGGATTGAAAGTCTTCAAATATACTCAGATAGACAAAAAGTGAAATGTGTATTTATACAAAGAGGACCTAAAGATAGCTCCTCTCCTCTCTAGAACCTTGTGGTACAAAAATGACTGCAAACCTCTATCTAGTATCCCAGAGAGACTGTAACTGCATGGGTAGGGGAATAGAAATTCATTGAGTGAGTGAATCCTATGTTCAAGGCACTGTGCCTGAATCACAAAAATGAAAGGACAAGGTTTTTGCCCTCAAAGAGTTCAAGGTTCTGGGGAGACAAACACACAATAAAATGGTAACGACACAATATGAGAGCTATGCTAGTGATATGTATAAATGCAATTATCTGATTCAGAGAAGGGAATAACCAAGAAGAAGGGAAGCAAATGTGAATTCATTGAAAAATGACAAATAGGGGATAAACCAAGAAGCATAAAAGAGAGCACAACAGTGATGGAGAAACAACACATGTAATGATACAAAAGAAAAATTGGTGTGCTTTTAGGGAACAGCTTATTGTGAATGGTGCACAGGGTGAATGGAGGAAGTGGTAGAAAATGGGGCCAGTTTGTAAAGAACCTCACAAGAAATGTTATGGAATGTAGACATGCTTTTATAGATAATGTAATTCATTTAAAAAGTACAAGCAGAAAACAAGACCAACTTTTTAAAAATGATTTATACTGATAACTGTATGGAAGATGAATTTGAAAGTTATCTGTTGACAGGAAAACCAGTTAAGGACGCGACAAGCATGTCAAACTCGCGGCCATTAGGCCGCATGCCTCGTTTAAATAAATGAAGCAGCCCTGACTAGTTTGGCTCAGTGGATAGAGCATCAGCCTGTGAACTAAAGGGTCCCGGGTTTGATTCTAGTCAAGGGCGCATGCCTGGGTTGCAGGCTCAACCTCCAGTGGTGGGT
>NW_006299390.1:3402244-3403323 GCF_000327345.1 Myotis davidii | reverse complement strand
CAGACACTATTACCCCCATTTTACAAATGAGGAAACTGACTCTTAGGATAAAGTTAAATAATTTTACCAAAGTAACAAAATCAAAAAGTAGCTTTCTGGCCCTAGCTGTTCTGGTTCAGTGGACAAAGCTTCAGCCTGTGAACTAAAGGGTCCCGGGTTTGATTCTAGTCAAGGGCGCATGCCTGGGTTGCAGGCTCAACCTCCAGTGGTGGGTGTGTGAGAGGCAGCTGATCAATGATTCTCTCTCATCACTGATGTTTCTATCTCTCTTTCCCCTCTCCCTTCTTCTCTGAAATCAATAAAAATATATTAAAATAAAATAAAATAAACGAGGCATGCAGCTCACCAGCTGTGAGTTTAACATGCTGGGCCTAAGAAATAACGAAGTTATGAATTTAAGGCATTTGGCAGTGGGGGTGGAAAGAAATAAGTTCAAGAGACATTTGTATTTAGGAGGAAAAATAGATTGGATTTCTTGACCAACTAAATGGAGTAAAAACAAAAAAGAAGGTACTGAGATAATTTCTCCACAAACTAAAAAACTAGAAACCATATATTATCTTTGTTTAATCTTTATTATTTAAAGTACTAGAGGTCTGGTGCACGAATTCATGCACTGTGTGGTCCAGCCAGCCCACCCAATTGGGCAGATCAGGGGCGGGGCCGGCTGGGGGGAGAGGCCGCAGGCAGTTGGCTGGCCGGCCCCTCCCCCTGGGGGGAAGGTAAGAGAAGAGTAGGGGTTAACACTATTCTTTTAAAAATGAAAAGAAGACAACTTTTTATCCTTATTGTAGGCAAATGAGTAAAATATACCCTCCTTTTTATTATCTTTGGTAATCCTATCTAATAAAGAGGGAATTTGCTAATTGACCCTCATGCCGTTGCAAAGATGGCGGCGCCCACAGCCAATAATGGAATATGCTAATTGACTGACCCACCCTCAAAGATGGCGGCGCCCAGTCCCCTCAGCCCTGCAGGGGCAGCAGGCACGCGGCAATTCCCCTCAGCACCCCAGCCGCCCAGGACCAGCCCGAGGTGCAGGTAACCAGGGCCAGCCGAGGCTTGCGCCGCCGGCAGGG
>NW_006299390.1:3391464-3398691 GCF_000327345.1 Myotis davidii | reverse complement strand
TAGGGGATGGAGGTGGGGCGGGCCAGGGGAAAGGGACTGCGGGCAGTTCACTGGCTGGCCCCACCCCCTGGTCGAACTCCCGGGCAAACTCCCAGTCAAGGGGACAATTTGCATATTAGCCTTTTATTATAAAGGATTACAGAAGTCTCCTTTTTTCTAGAGTCTACCATTGTACATGCCACAAAGTATGTGCTTATTAAAGAAAGAGTAATAAATGAATTAGTTCTGAAATCTGAAAAAAGTGGAAAAGGTTTAGGGAATAATTTGGTTTGGGATATATTTTAGTATGTGATGGATATGACATATTCAAGTATTACTGTTCAGTTGGCAATTTGGCTCCAGAGATAGACATAGGCTAGAATAAAGAATTCAAAAGACATTAGCATACACACAGTATTTGAAGCAAGGGAAGTCGATAAGGCAGTTTCAGATAAGCCAAGTTTGCTTTCTTATTCCTAACTACAGGGACACGATTACTTGCTATTCTAAGAACTCAGCTCTCTATCACTGGCGTACCCAAGGTGAGGGAGCAATCGGTTCCATAGTGACACTGGGACTGAGGACCCAAATTTCTCATCTCGGGGAAATGACATGGGCTTTTCTGCAATACCAGTTTCTGAAATGTTTGTGTATAAGCAGGTGAGGCCAATCTCCCCCGAAAAACTCCAATTAATTGTGAGCTAACAGGAATCAAGATAGTTTTTCATTGGAAACCATTCCCTTAAGCATCAACATTTGTTTTAATAATCACACCTCCATGATGCAGATTTTTCCAAATCATTTATCACCCTAACTCATTTTATTAAAACTCCTTTTCTAGTCATAATGCTATATCTAAGGTGTGCATTTGCCTCTATATTTACTATATATTGATAGTATATATTTTCCTAAATAGGTACGAGCAAGCACATTCACACATACTTTTTTTGTGTTTTTAGCAAAAGATCTGCCAAGTCAAATAAAATGTACCGGTGTCAAATACATTTCCTCAAAAACGTTAATAAAAGGTATACATTTGGTATATTTTTTAGAAGCAATAGTAACTTTAAGAAAGGTAGTTATAAAATATTGCCTACAAAAATAAGATATCAGTGTACTATTTATTCAAAAGTCGAAAGCCTAATTTATGCATTTTTCTAGAGTTCAATAAAAATGCCTATTGCTAGGCTGATAAGATTCACAAAAACAAAGTGGTAAAACTGAAGAAACTTAACACCATCAGATTTGGGGAAGGTAAGAGAAGAGTAGGGGTTAACACTGTTCTTTTAAAAATGAAAAGACAACTTTTTATCCTTATTGTAGGCAAATGAGTAAAATATACCCTCCTTTTTATTATCTTTGGTAATCCTATCTAATAAAGAGGGAATTTGCTAATTGACCCTCATGCCGTTGCAAAGATGGTGGCGCCCACAGCCAATAATGGAATATGCTAATTGACTGACCCACCCTCAAAGATGGCGGCGCCCAGTCCCCTCAGCCCTGCAGGGGCAGCAGGCACGCGGCAATTCCCCTCAGCACCCCAGCCGCCCAGGACCAGCCCGAGGTGCAGGTAACCAGGGCCAGCCGAGGCTTGCGCTGCCGGCAGGGGCAGCAGCAGAGGTGTGATGGCGTGTCGCCTTCCCCTGATCACCGGGTCGCCTCCCACCCCTGAGGGTTCCCAAACTGTGAGAGGGGGCAGGCCGGGCTGAGGGATCCCCCCTCCAGTGCATGATTTTTCATGCACCAGCCCTCTACTGATTAATATTAATATTCTTTACAACAAAAGTGCAATTAGGGAAAAACTACAGATCAACTTTACTCTGTTTACATCCCAAAACAGTGTTTAAAAATCTCCTGTAACAGGTACCTGCTGCATAGTGACAAGATGGCAGAATAGTAATGCATCCACACCAGGGACAGTAGGAGGTTTGAGAATCTAATTTACTGCCCCAGAGGAGACGAGCATCATGGCTTTTGCTGCTAGAAAAGGGCTGCCTCTGTTAAACAGCACCCTTGCTAACCTACTCGTCAGCGAAGTAGGTATTAAGTAAAGCTTCCTTATCACCTTTGGAATGGAATGCCTCACAGTCGCAGTTGTGGTTAGGAAAAAACATAGTAGGATTATTAGAAAATGTTAGCATTCAAGATATTTTCTGTGATTTACATAATTTATTTTAATAGCATCAAGCATTTAAGTTGGATATTATAGACACACTGGAATGCTGGCACAAACCTAATAAAGCATAAAGAAATTGAAAAAGAAGAAATAGCTTTTCACATTTTCTAATATTCTAGTATCCAAGAAATTTACTTTTAGGAAAACTGTCCCATTTGTTCACCAACTTTAATATCTATAAAGATAATCCTCATATCCAAATCACTTTATGTGAATATATTATAGCTAGATTTTAAGATGTTACACACTTTGTGTTTATGAGATTCAAATTCATATGCACTGGGTAGTATTTCATCATCAACTATGATTTCTGATGCTATATAACTAGCATTTGATAAATGTTATTACTCTACTATAAAACTAGAGGCCCGGTGCACAAATTCATGCATGGGTGGGGTCCCTCGGCCTGGCCAGCGATTGGGGCTAATGGGGGGTGGGGGGGTACCTAGTGCATGAATTCATGCATGGGAGGGGTCCCTTGGCCTGGCCAGAGAGCCTGGGGGAGGGACCACGGGAGGTTGGCCGGCCGCAGGAGGTTGGCTGTGGGAGTGCACTGACCACCAGGGGGCAGCTCCTGTGCTGAGCACCTGCCCCCTGGTGGTCAGTGCGCTTCATAGCAACTGGTCAACCAGTCGTTCGGTCACTTAGGCTTTTATATATACAGATATAAATCAACCATAATATTATGTATTATAATAATTTTTAAGGCAAAGAGGTTTTATAACCATAAATGAAATCTGTAAAATCAGTTATTTGGTTAAGATACTTTTGGTTAAAAATTAAAAGTAGTTTGAAATATTGTGTATGAAAGAGTGCTATAATGAATATAACATTTAATCATAAAGTATTTGAAATACAGTAAAACCTCAATATAACTAATTCGGGCAAGGGGGTGGGTATCTTTTAAAGCCAAAAGTTATATAATAAAGTAGATATTCCTAATGTGTACATTAAAATATTGACAAATCAGTTGGTTTACTTGTTTTTACTTAGATACATTTGTGTAATTAAAATTACGTATGGAATACAAGTTTCATGTCACAGAAGTTTTCTGTATGTTTTACTGTTATTTTTAATTTATACTGAATAGACCTAGTAAATGCATGCATTCACCAGTCACCTCGAGGACACAGCGGGGGTGTGGCTTAGCACACCCGGGTACATCGCCAGCTCACATTAAAAACTGATGCAGAAGTCACACCACTTGACAACAGAACCAATTACCGCAAGTGATGTGGCATGAACACTTGCTAACCATTTGCAGGACATTGTTTATGAGCAGTGACTTTTGGGTTTAAATATGTAGACTAGAGTTGTAGATATGTAATATTTATATTGGTGAAATGACTACAGTGTTTTTCCAACATAAGGCCTATTCACTAAAATTTGTTAAAAATAACAAAAAATAGCCTGTTAATTTAATTATAAGCAAATCTTAGTTAAAACCATTTTAAAATTAACAGGGTGTCAATTTTCACACATGACATACGGACCGGAAATTTTATCCATTAAATCTGAAGTCCATTAAATCGAGGTCTGCAAAATCTAGGGCTTACTGTTTAGTCATGTAACTATGTAAAAGTCACTTAGTTTATAATAGGCCACGCACAATACACTACTTATTTGTCCATAACTTAAGTTCTTAATTAAGATACCAATAAACATAGCTAACTAGCTATAATTAAATATAATGGATAATTAGCATAATTTAGCTATGACATAGGTATCAAACAATCATGCTCCATCCACAACACTAAGTTCAAGACATGTCAGAAGGAAACATTCAACAAAAAGGTTATTTTACTCAGAAGATGACACTTAAATACCTATATTATCAAATAACAGGAAATACCAATGAGAAAAATCCTACTTTTATTTATTCACTTTAAGTTTTAGCTTTCACTTAAGTATTCAAAACAGTTCCTTCAGCATATATGTCCTCCTAGTAAATACACACATGCACTACTAACAACTCTAGTACAAGCTAGAACCTGGCAACCACCCCAATACAAATGAAGGGCAGTAGAAGCCACAGACTGACTGTAAGGTCCTTGAGGGAGGAACTGCATTCTCCTCACTTTTGGACATAGAGTCCTCGGATTACGTCGGACTCGACATACGTCCTTTCATGGTTATGTCACCATCTCCCATTTATTTGTTTTTTAAAAAAAAGTTCCATCATTTTAAGGTATGTACATATGTGCTCTATGTTTTTTATTATTTCTTTACCACAAGGAAAGGCCAGGAATTCTTATCTTTTAATTTTTTTTTTTTTACTGTTTCACTTCATTACTGCTGTGTATGTGCTCCATGTGAGTGACACTGGTGCCTATATAGGTGGGTTCCGACTTATGGCAAAAGTCACATTACGTCACGCTGTAGGAATGGATCTCCGACGTAACCCAAGGACCTACTGTACTCTCTTTACTCAACAGAGCCTGGAACACAGTAGACCCTTAATAAGTATCTTTTAAATAAAATTTTAAGCACAGAAACAAAAATTTAATTCCAATTAGAGAAAAAGGTTAAGCAATGACTTTGAATTTTGAAGCTTGAATTAGATTAAATATTTTATATTAAACAGTTTTGAATTAAATAATATTCACAAAATAGCTTCTTTTAAAAAATTGAAAGTATATAAATTTAATATACATCTACCTATATTTAAAGAAAAAAAAAGGCAAAAACCTGTTTTTTTGTTGAATAAAATTTTGGCTGCCCTTAGCACAACAAAAACATCTTCCTACAGCTATGGTAGAGATGAAGCACCTGCTTAAAAAACCCTCCTAGATAAAATAAAAAAATTATCATTCTTTCTGACTGATGATAAATTGTTTGAAAAAATAAAAATAATTCATTTAAATAAATATATACTGTATGGCTCATAAACCAACATCCAAATGAGTACAGGTTATCTAAATGCAACCTTTTAGAATTAATGCAACCTTTTTAAGAAAAGATCAAGTCAATTCATGACTGAAAATTAAACGGATATAACAAAAACAGTCCAAATATATTCCAATATCATGATTTAAGTTCAAGAGCAGAGAAATTATAAATGGAAATGTATATTTAAAAAAACATATTTGTATGTTATAATTTAATCCAAAATGATTTTTATACTTCTAAAAATGATACATTTAATTTTTCCATATTAAATTATGTACAACTAAATATGAAGCCATTCAGAAACTAGACATTAATTACTAAACAATGCAAATTGTCAATATAGTACGAAGAACTATTTTTTAAAGATACTATGCTCCTCTTCCTCCAGCTATTTTTAATATAAATTCCATGTACACTGTTTCTGATAGTATCATAACTATACTATTTTAAAACTTCTAAATTATAGAATTTCAATGAATTGCTTTCAAAAATAATTTTTCAAAATACTAACTGATCAAATGCAACAATTACATGATATACATACATGTAATTAAATGTCCCTAATTTTTTTAAAAGATAATTCTCCTTTTCAATGTCACTTTAGAAACTTTTAGCAATTATGGCTTAATATTTTAAAATAAGTGATATACTTGATGACAGTCTTAAAGAACTGAATCTTCTACTGCCTTCATGGAGAACTACAAGACTATGGAGGGGGTAGGCAAGGATAAGTAAGTGAAAATCACACAAATAGAATAGGTGAACCAAAGGTTTGTAAACAAATTTCTTAAAGAAATTCAACAGTATTTCTTTTAAAGATGATAAATGGTCTTCAGTAACATATCTGATCAAAGTGTTTAGAAAGTAATAATCTTTGCCATTTTCTGAATGTAAATGGTATAGCTTATATATTCTATCCATGCTGAGAGGAAAAAATAAATAAATGGAAATACCAGAATTAAAGCTTTGTCATTCACAAAGTTCATGTGTAGATGGGACTACATTTATTTTATCTGAATGAAAAATTTAAAAACAACCCATGAGTATGACTGCAAAACTGTAGTAAATTGCATAAGGCTAAATTCTCTTACAAATCTAAGAAAATTTAAAAACCGTATTTCAATTTAATAAATATGAGCATTACTCTAATGAAAAATGTTAAATGTACTAATACTTTTACTCATTTTGAGACTAAAGTTAATGAGTAGAATCTTATTCAAAATTTAATAAAGAACATTGAAATTCACAAGAATACCAACTACATACTATTACTGTGTTAATTTGAATGTTATTCTCAATTACAATTTTAATAACTTTAAATATTCCTTAAACTACTATTTTTATAACTTTATTACAGAATAGATTTAAATGAAATGCAATAGAAATAAACTTTTGCTTCAAGAAAACTTTGAACATATATAAAACATCTGATCAAACTGTTATGTGAAAAATTATAAATAATTATGTAACTGGTAAATCAAGCTATACAATAGCATATCAGTAAAAAATAAAGCCTTAAAACAGGTGATATAAAGTAAATAAATAGAAAAAAATAATCATTGCATATAAACACATTACAGCCAGTAAGAAGAAATTTACTTCCACAGGAAAACACTCATCCTATATAACAAAAGGGTAATATGCAAATAGACCGAACAGCAGAACCAACCAACCAATCAAAGCGTAATATGCTAATGATATGCTAAGGCTGCTCAACTGCTTGCTATTATGTGCACTGATCACCAGAGGGCAGAAGTCAACTGGTCGACCAGTCACTATGACGTGCACTGACCACCAGGGGACAGATGCTCTGACCGATAGGTTAGCTTGCTGCTGAGGTACAGCTGATTGGGACTGAGATGGGCTGGACACACCCTGGAGCCCACTCATGGTCGCTCCCTGACCCGATAGTGCACCGGTGGGGTCCCTCAGCCTGGCCTGCACCCTCTCGCAATCCAGGACCCCTTGGGGGATGTCAGAGAGCCGGTTTCAGCTTGATCCCACAGGCCACTTCCCTTGGGAGGGTACCAGATGCAGCGCTCATGGCTGGTGAGCACTGGTTCGGAAGCATGAGCCTCTCCCTATTGGTACTGATTGGGCGTGAGCCCGCAGCAGGCACAGTGGGACCACGATGAGCGGGAGTGACAGGTAGGAGCTGCAGGTGGTGGGGACCGGGGGGTTGG
>NW_006299390.1:3359439-3390693 GCF_000327345.1 Myotis davidii | reverse complement strand
GTAAAACAGAAAAAGTCACTGGGAGTCAATGGAAAGAAAAAGAAAAGGCATATGGGAGAATTGCCCTTCCTATGATGTGATTTCTGTCACATTTTGTTCTTACACACAGTATATATGTAACCTGACTGTGTTAGATATTTTAGGGTCAGATGCAGCATCCATTTGTAGCACCCCACCCTTTGTATCACAAATGGAAATAAAGCAAGATCAAGTCCTAAGTGATTTGACATCAAATGAACACAAATTCATTTAAGCCATGTTTTAAATATACAAAATTTATCATTTTGTTTACTGGCAATGAGAAGATGAATAAAAATTGTTTTAAGTTTATGGTTGAAAAGAATTTCATAGTTGTTAAGGTGGAAAACAATTTAACTTGGTTAAAAAGATGCATTTGGGCTACACTGTTTCTCTAATCAAAGCCTGTTGTTGGAAAAATCTTCTTCAAGTCCGGATGCTACCAGTGATTTGCTATGTGGCCCTGGGCAGATCTCTTAGGCATTCTGAGCTTCAATTCCTTTTCTTTAAAGATTAACTCAGTATGTGACAAGGCTATAAAATGTAAAACGCCCTACCAATGTAAGATACCAAAAGGCAAGGTAAGATGGATGATGGTGGCAGTAGTACTACTTACCAGATTGTTAACAATGATTGCTACCAATACCACAATATAATCCACTTTCAACTAAACCAGTGTGCAGGTCACAAAGATTTTGTGGGTTTTCCTAGTCCTCTCCCTTTGGTCATATTACCTGCCCATCATAAATTTCTAGTCACTAAACTCTATCCACTGGAAATAAGATGTCAGCTAATTTTATCTATTATTTTTCCTTTTTGTTTACCCATTTTCTCATTTCTGTACAATAAAAATGGATCACTATGTAGATCAGAAATATTTAAAGAAAAAAAATCCTACTCATTCTCTATAACCCAGTTCCATTTTTCACCTTTTCTATGAAGTCAACTTCCTATATTCATGCCCAATCCAGTGATCTCTCTGCTGTAAATTTCTCAGCAGCACTAACTAGCATTCATTTACAGCTATCCATTATTTTTATGTACATTTGTACCACCCCCCCCCAAATAAATTATAAGCTCTCTAAAAGGGAAAACCACTGATCATCCTTCTTTGTATCTTCCACAAAGGTAATTTTGGGGTCCCTGAGGTACAATTACATGTGGTACAGATGCCTTCCTGCTCTATTTAGAAGTACCCCACTTCCCCAGTCTTTAGTTCTCAAAGAATTACATGTGTCACATTGATTGGCAACAACACTTAACCTCTCTAAGCCTCAATTCCTTAAGATAAAGATCATAATACAGTGATGGCGAACCTATGACACGCGTGTCAGAGGTGACACGCGAACTCATTTTTTTGGTTGATTTTTTTTTGTTAAACGGCATTTAAATATATAAAATAAATATCAAAAATATAAGTCTTTGTTTTACTATGGTTGCAAATATCAACAAATTTCTATATATGTTTCCTTCAAGAACACAGTAAAGGTATATAAAATGTTTTATAAATGCTGACATAAAAATTATCTAACTTAAATGTTGAGTTAAATGAGAACATATATATTTGGTTCTCAAAGGCTTCTCTGAGTGAAGAATTAAAAGTTTCCAGCAGATATTAGATTACAAAGTCTAACATCCACTCAGGAACCAAATTTGTTTGCAGTGAATAAAAATGTAAATGCTATTATTTACAGATTTCTCAACCTAAAAACTTATACATAAAACAACATTGCAACAAAGTCAGGTGACTTTGTTTTTCAATAAATACTAGTCACATTTTCTTTCTCCTCTACCCGTTCATATCCATGAGATCAGGATTGTTTTTCTGGACCATATAAGAAATGTACTATGACTATATTTTTAATAATTAAGCTTTTTTAAATGGCAACTAAAAAATCTTAACTTTATTAAATACGTCATGGTTCCTATTTTTAATGCTACTGCTGCCATCTAGTGAAAAATTTGAGAACTTAATCATTCTGAAGATGAGAGCATTTTTGTAAAAATGCATGTCAACCTAAAAGGTCTATTTGAGGAATAGGAATAATTTTACTTATATGCAAATAAAATTTTGATATTTTTGTTTTCATTAAATTATATTTTTATATTATACTTCATCAATAATCATGAAGCCTTTTGTTTAATCATCAAGATCATTATAATTGCTTAATTTAAAAATTCTGTAATTAAAAAAAGAAAAAAATAGAAAATTAACCTGTTTTGATCATATGGTTATACCTATATGCAAATTCAGTGATATCCTTAAAGATTTGGAATTTTCAATTACTCACCTAGACCAAATTACTTACTCATGCTGATCAAATCTATAAATGCCTAGAACTCTACCAACTATTCTACCTAAAAAATTCCATAAAGATAAAGATGATAGATAACAGCCTATCACAAAGCTTACCTGGGAAAATATATTTGCTGTTGGAGCAACTCTGCTATCCACGATACTATATAATATTGCTAATAATCTATCAAGTGGAAACAGTTTTGGTCCGAGGAGATGATTGCTTGTCTGTAAGAAAAAAGAAAATGGATTTCCTTCTTAAAGCAGAGGACTCACTCTTTACATTGCTTGTCTGTAAGAAAAAAGAAAATGGATTTTCTTAAAGCAGAGGACTCACTCTTTGTACTATAAATTCCCAGTATCACAATATTTACAGTTCCCCAAAGATGCTAACAAATCCAACTTGCAGTCTCTACACAAAAACTTTACCTGATATAATCATGATTTATCCTTTAATATTTTCTTCAAGATTTTCTGACTTAACATCAACAAATATTAAAGGATTCACAAGTCATCCAGCCTCGTCCTAAATA
Source organism: Myotis davidii (assembly GCF_000327345.1). NCBI lineage: Eukaryota > Metazoa > Chordata > Mammalia > Chiroptera > Vespertilionidae > Myotis > Myotis davidii. The sequence continues at coordinate 3,387,846 of NW_006299390.1, read as the reverse complement.
TTACCCCTTTTTTACTGTTGTAACCAGATGATAAGCGACAGCCAAACATTTGTCAAGATAGTACATAACCAAAAGCAGGGTCGTGGTCCTAACTCCTAGCCTAGAAATTACCACTTATATCTCACCATTCCTCTTTATGCCACAGACTAGAAAATGTATTTCTTCGACATTAATAGTCCTAAAAATATTACTTACAGTTCACATTTTAAAACAACATGAATGAAAGACAAAAGAGTCTACTACTATAAAAGTCAAAGTCAAATCTCTGAGAATAGCATCAGAAGAACTAGAGTTCATCCAGAACTAGAGACATCTTCACGATGGCAGCTGCTCTCTCAACACCGTCCTTTTCCTAGATTTGCACAAACCCACTCATTCCACAAACAGGGTCCAAAGTGCCAGCTCTTTCACAGTCCTCTCATCAGCAGGACTCACATATATATTTCACTTCTCAAATTTCTTAATTGATTTTGTCTAAAAAATAAAATTCTTAGCTTTTTGTTCATTCTTTGATTTTCTTCATTCACTCATTAAATTTGTTCATTTTTAAAATAAGCATCTATCAAATATCACCAAGTGCTGAGATACAGAGGTGAATGGATGTGCTTCCTTCCCTTAGGGAACTGGTGAGTGAGGATATTCCTCCACAATCCCAGACACACCACAGTGAAACTTTAAAAACACTAAAGGAAAAGGAGAAAAGAATTTAAAGCAGCTAGAGAAAATGTAAATTTAAAACAGACTTTTTCATCTCTAGTACCAGTTCCCTTGAATGTGCCCTTCAATCACCGTATTCAGCATAACAGAATATTAGTACAATATTATAATGGTACCATAGCAATAAAAATAACTTCTTATATCCACATGACTAATAAAGGTATGAATTTATCCACTTCCCACAGTGTCCTAAATTCATGAGTTTTTCCCTTTAGAGAAATTAAAATGAAAATACCTTTTCATGTTTCTTTAGAAAATTGGTTTTCTTGATTTTCCCATGATGCTGCAATTAAGGAAAATAATTTTTAAGACTAAAATAAAGATAGTATTCCATAAAAACAGAAAACATAATTTGTTTAAAACATGGCACAGATAACACTAATTTATGCATCTTAGGCTTTTTTAAAATTTTATTCTACTTGCCCACCTAAAATATCACTTTAAAATATCAACATATTTTAGCCTTGATTTGACTTAGATTTCATATGTATAGATTATTTTGGTATGTAAAGAAGAAGCTTTTAAAATAAAATAGTGATACTTCCTAAAAGAACTTAATGTGGTCCTTGTCCTCATGAAACAAAAGACTGGAGGAAGAGGTAGGCAAAAATAAATATATAAAAGCTTATTACAAGTACATTTAATAATAAATAAAATTGCATATTATATTTTTTAAAAAAGAACATAATTCTAAAATGGGATTTATTCAGTTAATGTATATGCAGAAGAGGTTCCTGAATATCCTAGATAATGATGTATGAGTGCGTGACACTACAGCAGGAGCTTCAGAACAACAAAGAAGTTAGTATCCTTAAAATTATTTCCATCTCTCATACTTTAAAGAAATCCTTATGCATTTTTAAAATATAGAATTAGCACCTATGATATACCTGAGCTCTTCCTTGAAACTATTTTTCCCACTCGTGTTTTGATCTTAATTTAAAGCCTTAGAGGATGAATCCTAAATACATATTTAGCAATCTCTTATTCTAATCCCTGACCCTTAGAAATTTAGATATTGAGAAATTTCAAACTATTCATGGGATCTTCAAAAATAAAGTAAAAAGAAGTAATTATTACCTTAAGGAAGAACCTCTTGTCAGTTCTTGATGGATTATATGAAGCAAGGTATGCAGCAATTAAAATAAACTTAGAGTAATAAGGAAGTTCCACATGAGTATATGCTGAGAGACCTACACAACAAAAAACTTTCATGAAGGTATTTAACAGGCTACCATTAGATTTTAAGTATCTCTTTTATTTTCATCTTTTATCTTTTTACTTTCATACCACATTATCTAGTCAAAATGACCTACTCCTTGAGCCTAAAGTGGCATGATAATGGTGGTGGTGGTAGTAAACATTATTATCAATATGCTTTGCTCATTCTATTACAGTGGGGCCTTGACTTACGAGTGTCCCAACTAACGAGTTTTTTGAGATACCAGCTGTCTCTCGGCCGATTTTTTACATTGAGTTGATAGAGTAATTTGAGTTAATGAGCTCCTTAATGAGCTCAGTCTCGGAACGAATTAAACTCGTAAGTCAAGGCCCCACTGTATTTTTGTTTGGCTCCTCCTATTCTGGTCTAAATGCTACCCAACCTGTCCTTCAAAGCCACACTCTCCATTAAACATTCTCTTGATGCCCCTCTATCACACCAAAATAGAAAAACCTCTCTACTCTGAATTCCTAGTTTGTGGGGGTTTTTTTTCCCCCCACTTATGGCCCACATAACTTTATATCTATAATCATTACTTATAATTACACTAGCGGCCCAGTGCACAATATTCGTGCACTTGGGGGCAAGGTGTTCCCCTCAGCCCCGCCTGTGCCCTCTCGCAGTCCAGGATCCCTCGAGGGATGTCCGCCTGCCGGTTTGTGGCTGGATGGCCTTCTGCTGCTGCTGAGCCTGCTGCTTGAGCTTCAGCAGCTGCTGCATGTGCACAGGCTGGGCCACCATGGTCTGTCCTGCGAACACCATTGAATGGATGAGTCAAGCGCCAGGGCAGGCTCACCCTGAGTTCTCTGCGCTTCCCTGAGTCACTGAGTTATTCAGACTGACTGCCTTCTACAGAGAACGGCACCGGGATCAGGCCTAAGCCGACAGTTCCTCCCAGTCTGGGATCCCTTACGGGGATGTAGCAGTGCACCACGTGGCGGGCAGACAGGGAGGAGCCTGAATAGGGGTCAGGCGCCACTCGGGCTCATCCAGGCCCGCTGGCGCCTGCGGCTACAGCTCGGTAGTGCTGCCATGGAATTGGGAAAGGCTCCCGCCATAGCAGCTGCACTCACCAGACGTGAGCTGGCTTCTGGCTGAGCAGCACACCCGCCATGGGAGTGCACTGACCACCAAGGGGCAGCTCCTGCATTGAGCATCTGCCACCATGGTCTGTCCTGCGAACACCATTGAATGGATGAGTCAAGCGCCAGGGCAGGCTCACCCTGAGTTCTCTGCGCTTCCCTGAGTCACTGAGTTATTCAGACTGACTGCCTTCTACAGAGAACGGCACCGGGATCAGGCCTAAGCCGACAGGCAGACATCCCTCTCGCAGTCTGGGATCCCTTACGGGGATGTAGCAGTGCACCAAGTGGCGGGCGGACAGGGAGGAGCCTGAATAGGGGTCAGGCGCCACTCGGCCTCATCCTGGCCTGCTGGCGCCTGCGGCTACAGCTCGGTAGTGCTGCCATTGAGTTGGGAAAGGCTCCCGCCATAGTTTTTTCCCCCCGCCATAGCAGCTGCACTCGCCAGACGTGAGCCGGCTTCTGGCTGAGCAGCACACCCACCATGGGAGTGCACTGACCACCAAGGGGCAGCTCCTGCATTGAGCGTCTGACCCCTGGTGGTCAGTGAGCATCATAGCAACCGGTCATTCCGCCATGATGATCTCTTAGGTTTTTATTATATAGACTAGAGGCCCGAAGCACGAAATTCATTCATGGGTAGGTGATCAGGGCTGATCTGTCGGGGGAGGCCTCCCCCACTGCTGGCACCCGCCTTGGCTGGCCTAGGGTCTGTGAGCTGGGGTCAGCTCCTGCGTTAAGTGCCTGTCCCCTGGTGGTCAGTGCACATCATACCAACCGGTCGTTCCACCAGTGGTTCTGCCATTTGGTCAATTTGCATATTGGGCTTTTATTACATAGGATTGAACAGTTAATTATACTAAAATTATATTTCTTACCAAGCTATATTGTTCACTGAAAGAGCCATGTCTAATTTTTCCTTTTTTTTTTCTTTTTGTATCTGAGTGCCTTTCACAAATGAAATAATTGAATGAATGGATAAATAAAACAACTGGGTCACTCAGGCAGCACTGATTTTTACAAGGAAATAAGGAATCTGATAGTTAATGAAAATACAGTATATGTCAGACACTGTGCTAGGTACTTAAGCATCTCTGAATTTGCTATAACTTAAAGCTAGATATTCTTCCCATTTTTTAGATGAGGACACTAAGTTGGACTCAAGATCACACAGTTAGGGAGTAGTGTCAACCAATTATTATAGATTTTCTAACTCTAACATCTATTTCTTTCCATTAAAACACACAACTAAAAATCACTTGTATAGGATTAGGAGCACTGAGAAACCAAAACAGACAAAACAGCTTCTCAGCACCATTTCATTTCATACCAGTTCCCCCAACTACTAGGCACTGATCTATTTTTAAAATAATATTTTAGGTATCTGCTTATTTTTTAAGTAAAAGCTGTTTTATTGGGATAAATCCAAAGTAATAATTTTTTTAAAGAAAACAAAAGCACAAAGCTTTTAAAACATAGTCAACTGAAATGTATCCTACAAACTGGGTTAACATAAAATTGAATTTTATTCATTAAAACTCATGAAATACATACATACTGAGATGAAATTATGTAATGTAATTGTTTTAACAAAAGCATTTAATAAAATAAAAACTGCTTGATTTTCACATGATACAATCCAACATTCAGAAAACTGGTATACAAACTTTACTTCCTCATATTAGGGTTTCACTTAAAGGAAAATCAATTAAAATATCACTATAGCTTAAAAAGTAAATTTATTTTTATAACACTACTGACGAATGTTATCTGTGGCATTAACTTTAGTATCTTAATTACTAGTAATAAAATAGGGTTTCTGGTAACTGTCTCAATATTTCCTAGATACCTTCCAGTTGTCCTGGATCTGTGTCATCTTTTTGTAGCTTCTCCCATTGTGAACTGAAAGAAAATAGAAATTAAGGGTTTGAAAAAATACTACATCAAAATACCATACTTAAAACAGAGTCCTAGAAAAACTAAAATTTATTATTGACAAAATAGATTCAATTTCCCTATAAACAAGACAATATATATATGCAATATACATGTTTATACTCTATGGAATCATGAAGTATATATCAGAACAATGTATCTTATATATCAACTAGAGGCCCAGTGCACGAAATTCAAGCACAGGTAGGGTCCCTAGGCCTAGCTGGGGATCAGGGCCACCGGGGTCTCCCTTCCCCGGAATCCAGCTGCCGGCAAGTGCCTCACTTTGTTCTGTGCCACCCCCTGGTGGTCAGTGCACATCATAGAGAGCTATCAAACTCCCAGTCGAACTCCCAAGGGGACAAGTTGCGTATTAGGCTTTTATATATATAGAGAGAGATCCAAATGTTAATTTTCTTAAGTCTCTTTTCCTCTGATCACAATTATAAAGCTATCAAAAAGTACCAACAAATAAATAATATCATCTGTCATTCAATAAAACTCCCCATGTTCCAGTTACCATATGAGATAAAATTGTTATGCACCATTTCTAAACTGAGTAACAACCTCTTACCACACTGCGGACCAGTAGTTTTACTGCTGGCTTCACCCAGGGGCCAGATAAGTTTCTACTGAACGAGTACAATAGAATGTTAAAGGCCCGCTTTAAAATTAAATACCCATTGCATTTTGAAGTTATTTATTACACGTTCTTACAAGATATTATCTTTTGAAAGAATTCTCGTGCCTAACCTAACAGCAGAACGACTGGGAATGACTGGTCACTATGACACACACTAACCACCAGGGGGCAGACACTCAATGCAGGAGCTGCCCCCTGGTGGTCAGTGCACTCCCATAGGGGAAGGGCCTCTCAGCCAGAAGCCAGGCTCACAGCTGGCGAGTGCAGCAGTGGTGGTGGGAGCCTCTTCCACCTCTGTGGCAGTGCTTAGGAGCAGCGAGCCGAATGGTGAGCCGAGCGGTAAGGAGTGAGGGATGCCGGATTGTAAGAGGGATATCCGCCTGCAGGCTTAGGCCCGATCCCTGGGGGGATCGGGTCTAAGCTGGCAGGCGGACATCCCCCAAGTGGTCCCAGACTGTGAGAGGGTTCAGGCCAGTCTGAGGGACCCCTCTGTCCCCAGTGCACGAATTTCGTGCACTGGGCCTCTAATACACATACACACACAAAGAATTCTCGTGATTGGCCACAAGCCTTAGAACAGAAAACATGCGAATTCTCATGATCTGTCTGCAATGTGTTAAAATAAGTATCACTGTATCAGAAAACTGAGGCCTACAAGTTAAGTTGCCCCAGGATACCCAGTCAGTCAGTACTGGAGCTAAGAACTGAATCCTTGTAGATATCTGCAGAGTTCATGATATTTCAACGGTCCCACTCTGATCTTACTTGTAATGAAAACTATTCAACAGCCCCAAATATTAAGACTATGAAGTAATTATGATAAGTCAAATCAAATTCATAAGGAACACACCATAGTGTAAAGACTGTCCTGGAAGACCAAAGTTTTAGCTGTAGGACCTTGAATAAATCAATAACCTTCTCATCAAAAAATAAGGCAATTAGCCCTGGCCAGTGTGGCTCAGTTGATCGGAGTGTCGTGCCATACACCAAAAGGTACCAGTTTGAGCCCCAGTTGGGGAGTGTGTGGGAGGCAATCTATCCATCTCTTTCTCTTGCTCTCCTTCCCTTCCCCTCTTAACAACAACAAAAAAAGCATGTTCTCAGGTGACAAAAAAAATAAGGTAATTAGATGCAATGATCTGTAAGGACCTTCTCCGCTCTAAGTCTCTTAAAAAGCTCTTAAAATGCTAATTTAAAAGTAAATGCCGGATCAGAACAATTAAATATATTAAATCAAAATATATATTTTTTCAAATCTATAAGCATAGTTGAAAATTCTGGGAATACAGCAAGTAGGAAATTTTGATAAGCTACTAGTAACCTATGGGAAGAGCAAAACTAGTCTAACAAGCTGACTTTCAAAATAGAGCATTTAGAGTTGATGGTGCTTCAGATTAGAAGGCATATTCACATTCCTTTGAGATAGTTTAAAGTTATAAGGTTTTTCATATATAGTAATTACCCGTTTAATGTTACTATTTAACTCTCAAAGGACAACCAGGGAAAAACTGACCATCTTTAATGGGAAAAGAAGGGACTATAATATTTACTAAATGTTTACTACTATGAACCATATCCCTTAACATATCCCTTTTACTACTCATAAACTGCATTTCTTTTTTTTACAAATGGCAAAACTGAGTCAAAGAGGTTAACTAATTTGCAAAGGCTATAAGCCTCTAAGTCAGTGGTTCTCCACCTGTGAATGAGTCAAAGAGGTTAACTAATTTGCAAAGGCTGTAAGCCTCTAAATCAGTGGTTCTCAACCTGTGGGTCGCGACCCCTTTGGCGGTCGAACGACCCTTTCACAGGGGTCGCCTAAGACCATCCTGCATATCAGATATTTACATTATAATTCATAACAGTAGCAACATTACAGCTATGAAGTAGCAACGAAATAATTTTATGGTTGGGTCACAATATGAGGAACTGTATTTAAAGGGCCAGAAGGTTAAGAGCCTCTGCTCTAAGTGGTGGAACCAACGTTTCAATTGAGATCTGCCTGACTAAAACGTCATTCCATGTTTTAAATAAATATCAATTTCCAGAAATGAGTCAGAGTCACGGTAGTTGCATTAATTGCCACAGAATAGGCTAGAATTTTAAGATAAACCAGGTTGAATTCATAGTTCGTAATTGTACAAACTGCTTATAAAAGTTATATAAAACTAACATACATTTCAACAAAAACAGCTTAAGTCCGGATCTAGCCTTCTATGACTTTATTCTGCTTATCCAAAGTATTTAATCTCAATTAGGAAATATGATATATGGGATTATTATTTTTTAATTTAGAAAAATTTACTTTACATGGGTGAAGGGGGTCAAGGATATTGGAGGGGGGAGAAATGAACAAGTCATTTAACTTGTAGCAATTTGAGCACTTTCAAATGGGTAGTAGGTATCACCAATCTTAGAATGCTATTTCTCTACTATACTATTGCAAAGTCTTACTGGTCCTTTATGCCACATTGTGAGAAAAAAGGGAGGGCATCTATCTATATTATATAAGGCCTGTGGCCCTAACGCTGTAATGACCAAAGATTGGTGCGGGTAGGTGGGGCTGCGAGCACGGTGAGGCCACGCTGGTGGGCGGGGACACGTGATTGCATGCACTGGGCTTTTAGTCTTATATAATAAAAACCAAGCAGCCAAACAGTTTAACGACCAGAACGACCAGTCGACCAGTTGCTATGACGCACAATGACCACCAAGGGGCAGATGTTCAATGCAGGAGCTGCCCCCTGGTGGTCAGTGCGCTCCCACAGTGGTGGCACCCCTCAACTAACTGGGATGACTGGGTGTTTTCACAGCGGACCAATCCCCTAGGCCACATCCTCCATCACCAGAACCAGAGAGGAGGGAGCCCGATTCTGGGGTGTGTCACACGAGAACCACCCTCTCACAATCTGGGAATCCTCGGGGGATGTTGGAGAGCTGGTTTTGGCCCGATCCCCGCAGGCCAGGCCGAGGGACCCCACCGGTGCATGAATCCATGCACCGGGCCTCTAGTTATATATAATATGACTAGAAAAGTAACCACTTGGAGTAAAAATGCAAACTATCCTAACAACCAACAATTTTTTCCAAAAATGACAAAGAAAATGATTACTAAAGGAATTTAGCAAATTAACACGACAAAGTTAATAAAACAAATATACTTTATATCAATAAATACAAATGGGTGTAAGTCACTCATTAAAGAAAAAGGTTTTCAAAATGCTTCAGTTAGGCAGGAGATCAGATTAGCAATGCTGATTTCTGTGCTCTATACCTTTCTGTGAAAAAAAACATATTACAGACCATATATTAATTGCAAAGGGAAGTAGCTGCCTTTCCATATATAAAAATACATATGTACATATTTGAAATTTTTTTTAAAGATACAGAGAAATAAATACATACATACACACACACACAGGATAGACCAGGAATTCTATGTGGTTAGAAAGAGTGAAAAGGGTAAAGATGGGTGTGAGACCGGGAATCAAACCATGACCATGCTCAGCCATGCCAGCTGGCTGGACTGGCATTTTTAAGTGACTTGCTCAGACCCCATAAGACAAAAAATGGCTGAGCTGGAAATCAAAACCATGTACTTCCCACTATACTATGTGCCACCCTATCACCTGAGCAGTTTCATTACTATGAAATTCTAATAAAAGGCAAATGTAGATTTATGATTTGATTTATTGATATTTCCCTGAGATAAACAGTCTGCATGGCTTTCTTCAAATGAGGTTCAATATTTCTCCAGAGTTTGCGAGTATCACGTTCACCTGCTACCCAAAATGAAGAAAATTTCAATAATTTAGAGCTTATAAAAAAATTTTTAAAGTTAATAGATAAAATTATATAGTTACCTTCTCCTTTAACCACAGGTTCACAATATTTAGGAAAATTAAGTACTGCCTAGAAACAAAGAAAAATAGTAGTTATCTACCACAATTATGAATTATTTTTCAGGTAAAACTCTTAAACTATTCAAGCAATTTTCCTGTGATTTAATTTCTCAGGTAAAATATTATTAAAGCTTATTACGACAACTAGAGGCCCGGTGCATGAAATTCATGCACTGGGGGACAGGGAGGAGGTGGGGAAGTCCCTCAGCCCAGATTGTGAGAGGGCACAGGCCAGGCCGAGGGACCCACTGGTGCATGATTGGGGCCAGGGAAGGATGCGAGAGGTTAGCCAGCCAGGGATTGGCCGTACCCCAGCAGCAAGCTAACCTACCAGTTGGAGCATCTGCCCCCTGGTGGTCAATGCATGTCATAGCAAGCAGTTGAGTGGCCTTAGCATACCATTAGCATATTACGCCTTGATTGGTTGACTGACCGACCGGACGACCAGACACAGCGTATTAGGCTTTTATTATATAGGATAATAAAACAGCAAATATCAATAATAGTAGTAAAACAATATGAAAAATACTCCTTAATTGGCTAAATCCTGCCCATTAGCCCCTAGATATAAAGTAATACAACAAAGCATAATTTGTAATTTTAAGTCATAATAATGTTCAAAGGAACAGAAAACACAAATAAAATATCCCTAGCCCAAAGAATTAACCTGTTAATTTCCAAAGTCTGATCATTCTCACAAATTAAACATCTAGTGCAGTACAACTCAAAATATTTCGACTGCCAGCACTGCCTGAGATTGTTACAAATCCAAGTTCTTAGCATCCTCCCAGGCACACTTGGTCAGAATCCTGAGGATGAGACCCAAGAATCTATGTTTTAACAATCTCACTAGGAATTCCATGTATCCTAAAGTCTGAGAAGCAATGATTAATCATAATCACTTAGTAGTTTTCCATGAATCAACATTGAATTCTACTGAAAGGTAGTTTAAGCAAATTGAGTACATGTAATTGTCCAAACACAGTCTCTATATTTAAGTACACCTATAAAAGTGAGCCCTTACTAACAAGTGGAATTTTAAAAACAAAATATTTGTCAAATACAAAATACTTTTCACAACTTTGACTATTAACATTCAAATATGCTCTCCAATGTTATACCCACTTCCCCTATGTTAATCCTCAAATATAGGCAAATTCCCACTTGATTGTATTGGAGTTATACACAACAAATCTAAATTCAAGCCCACTGGTATTTTAAACTACCCAGAGAGTAAAAATACATATAAAGGCTACTAACAAAATCACAAAAATAATTCCAAAGTCCAAGCAGAAATACTTTTAGATGATTTTTTATACTATAAATTTTCACAACCATTGTACACTCTCCCATATAACTTCCCATTATTCATTACCATTTAAGTATATAATTTACTCTTAACTAATCTCATCAATGTAAAGGGAAGGGAGGAGAGGCATAACTTTATTAAAAAATGACCAATTGCTCAGGGAACACTAGTATTCCTAATAACAGAAGGAGCGCAATTATCAACAGCTAATTATAACCATCTGTTACCTCATTCTTGACAACTAAACTTTCATTATGCCCATTTACCAGCTGACAGAAGAGAAGAAAAATATAATTTGCCTACAGGCACACAGAGATTCCACTGCCTGAATTATGATTGTGGATCTGAGATGTTATGGGAATTTACTTCCAAACCAATAAGGATGCCATGCTATCAAAGCCTGATTCTGGCAAAACAGAATATACACACATCCCTAATTTTATTCCACTTCACAGGTGTTGTTTTTTACAAATTGAAGGTAAGACCCTCTACCAGCAAAAAGTTACAACTTGACTTATCGTGATACTTGCTTTACTGCAATACTTAATTACTAGGAGCCCAATGCACAAAATTTGTGCATGGGGGGAGGGTGTGTGTGTGTGTGCCCTACGCCCAGCCTGTACCCTCTCCAATCTTGGACCATGTGTGTGTGTGTGTGTGTGTGTGTGTGCCCTTACGCCCAGCCTGTACCCTCTCCAATCTTGGACTGTTGCTGGCTCCCAACCAATCGCCTGCCTGCCTGATTGCCCCTAACTGCTCCTGCCTGCCAACCTGATCACCCCCTAACCACTCCCCTGCCAGCCTGATCAACGTTGAACTGCTCCCCTGCTGGCCTGATTGTCCCTAACTGCCCTCCCCTGCCGACCTAGTCCCCCCTAACTGGCCTCCCCTGCCGACCTGATTGCCCCTAACTGTCCTCCCCTGTAGGCCTATTTGCCCCCAACTGCTCTCCTCTGCTGGCCTGGTCGCCCACAACTGCCCTCTCCTGCTGGCCATCCTGTGGTGGCCATCTTGTGTCCACATGGGGGTGGCCATCTTGTGTGTGGGAGTGATGGTCAATTTGCATATTACCTCTTTATTAGATAGGATGGTGATTTGAAACCCAACCTGTATACCTGTATATCACTTATACAGCAAAGAAAAACTTGCATTATTTTAAGAAACAAAACAATCTATGATGAATACTGAGTAGGTTGCCACAAAATAGGATAGGCAATTTGGGAAGCTTTTCTAACTTCTCAGTGAGATTTTCAGAAAGACTTCACTGTTGCATTTGAAATAATTTGTTAGAAAATAACCTGATACATGTACATTGTAATAAGCAGAATTTTATCTCTCATCAATGTTTCTAACTCTCTCTCTCCCTTCCTCTCTGTGAAAAATCAATAAAATATATTTTTAAAAAAAGAAAAAGAAAATAACCTGATACATGTACATTGTAATAAGCAGAATTTTAAGATACTTCCCAAGACTCCTGGCCACTAGAGTACACACACCTCTGTTATTCAATGAAACACTAACTTAGGCACTGCTGTGAGGGATTTTATAGATGCAATTAATTCCCTAAAAACTATACTATTTATGGGAGAGTTAAAGTAAGGAGATGATCAGGTAAGTCTGACCTATCACAGGAGCCCTTTAAAAGCAAAGGTTCCTCTGGCTGGTCACAGAAGTCAGAGATTCGGTGTAAAAGGATTCAACATGCCCTTGCTGGCAGGTAGACGGAGAGGGCCACGTGGAAAAAAATGTGGGTGGGCTCTAGGAGGCCTGAGAGAAACAAAAAGGAAACTTGGGACCTCACTGTTACAACCAAGAGGAACTCAATTCTATCAACAACCTAAAAGAGCTTGGAAGTGGCTTTTCCCCAGAGGCTCGAGATGAGAATTTAGTCCAACCAGAACTTTAATTTAGCCTTGTGATCCTCAGCACAGAGGCCAGCAACACAGTGGGTGGATTTCTGACCTACAGAACTATGAGATAATAAATTTGTGCTGTTGTAAGCCACTAAATCAGTGGTAATTTATTTTGCAGCAATAGAAAACTAATACATACAATGAAGTATAAGTATAAAAACATATTCCATGGCCAAGTACAAGTAATTTCTAAACTTTTTTGCCTTTTTTAGAATACCTAGATTTTATTTCAAAAACATTAGCAGGACAAAGATCAGAACTGAGGACATTTACATTAACATTAATTTATAGAAATTTTCATCAAGCAATGAGGCCTTACTCCGTGCCAGATCTTACTATTCTAAGTGCTCTATATGCATTAATTTATTCAATCCTTTAAATGATATCATGAAGTAGACATTATTATTCCCATTTTACAGAGAAGTTAAAGCTTTAAATATCTGATTTCCATTTCTTTAATCAGCCAGAGAAAACTCGCCCTTCTAAAGGACTCATGTGATTAGATGAGAACCACCTTGATATTGCTGTCAGGATATCCTGAAGCCAGATGATATGAAAAAATAAATAAGTTGAAATTCAGATGAGGAATAAGATATTTACAAGGATTCAAAGTGCCTCCACACAAAATACACATTAATTACCAAGGAAACACCACCTTAATCAAACAATCAAAGGGAACATTATCAGTAATGAGATAAAATCAAATCTTGTAACCTGACAAGATGCAATGAGAACACTGCATCATTTCTGTGATATTTCTGTCAGATACTCAACCTAAATCTATTCATGAAGAAACATTAAACAAATTGAACAAATAGACTACAATCTTCAAAGGTCTTAAGATCATGAAAGTCAAAGAGTGAGAAACTGTTCCAGATGAAAGTTCAAGAGCAATGACAACTAATTGCAATATGTGATTCTGAACTGAATTCTTTTGCTCTGAAGTACATTATCGGAATAACTGGCCAATCTTGATAGAGTCTGAGTATCAGATTGAAGCAATAAATAAACTTTCTAATTTTGATGGTTGTACTGTGGTTTTGTAAAAGAATGTCTTTGTAGAAACTGTCCACTAAGATTCTCCCTTCTCTCTGAAATCAATAAAAAAAATTTAAGTGGTTGTTAAGTTGTTTTTTTTTTTAAATATATTTTATTGATTTTTTACAGAGAGGAAGGAAGAGAGATAGTTAGAAACATCGATGAGAGAGAAACATTGATCAGCTGCCTCCTGCACATCTCCTACTGGGGATGTGCCCGCAACCCAGGTACATGCCCTTGACCGGAATCGAACACAAGACCTTTCAGTCTACAGGCCGACGCTCTAGCCACTGAGCCAAACCGGTTTCAGCATTTTTTAAAAAATATATATTTTATTGATTTTTTGTTAAGTTTTTATACCTTTCTGTTACTCTTCATTTTTATTTTAACAGAGTTCTAAATTTTCTACAATTAGAAAAAAAAAAGAAGGGGGAAAAACACTCCCAAGGCCAAGTGAAAAGACCTAAGTAAAGATAAATGAAAGTTTTCTAATCGGTTCAAAATTTGTACTAATCCACAGATTTCTTCCATTTTATGGTGTATTAGCCTCAAAGGGCCAAATCAAAATTTCCATAATAAATTGTCAGCTTCCAACCTACCCCACATCATTTCTACATGGGAAAATATTAAAAGGCATACTTTTTTTTTTTTAAGCAGAATGCTCACTCACCAGATGTCTGAGCTCTTTCAAATCCCGGCAGACAGTGTAGAAAACTCCAAGAAGAATATTAATGTAAGCAGCATAGAAATCAGCTGAATATTCTGGAGGGTGATCGTGGGACAGGATCTTTTGAAGGTTCCCTGTTCCCAGGACACAAATGAACGTGGAATGATTAATACAGCACCCTACTTATATCTTCCAACATTTTATAACAAAGGCTTAAAATAGCAATAATTAAAGAATAAAACTATTACAAGATTTTAAAAGGAATACAAAAGTTGAAACTGAGGTAAAAACAATTATAAATCTAATGTTCTAAAAAAATTAAATGTTGCTTAACACAAATATTTAACGATGACATCTAAAGAAACTTTCAAGATCCTTATTACTGGCAAAATCATTATCAGAGACAAAAAATAACATAGATTCTATTTTCTTTTCCTGACTATTAAGTATATCAACTTGCAAAAACAAAAAGGGGCACTACACAAACTAGGGCTACTACCACCACACTGGAAAATGCTCAGTTTTTTATAAGTTAAAAGGATTTATAAATATTTTAATGAAAGTCATCATATTTTGTCATTCCCCTTTTGAAAAAACGTTTTCTTCCTACAATCTTGGCATCTTTATTTCTCTTCTATCTTAAAGTCTTTATACAATATCATATATTTAGAGTCCCTAAACTTATATTTAATCGTGCTAGAAATATCGTATTGTAGAAACAGTTATAGAGATACAATCACCTATTATTCAAAATTTCCCAGTTACAGTAATGAATCCTTATTGCAATTTCCTCTGAGTTCTTGGTGCAATGGTTTCTTTACACTTCTCAGGTAAGAGCCTTTTGAATATGACTTATACTTTAAACATAGTTCCACAGGGTCCAAGACTTTTGCAATACTTACAAGTAAAAACTCTTTTAGGATGTTCTGATCATGTCAATTTCCTTATTTAACGTTCTGATTAAATGAGCATTTTTACCATAGCTACTATGACATTTAACAACAGCTCCTGACTGTAAGCACTCTCTTATTCTCTTGTTCCTCATAGTAAGTTAGATACAGGTATGAGATCAAACAATTTATGTGGATTATCAACAGATGTTCATAAACAGAAATTTAGAAGTAGCTATATCCAGGGGATCTTTTACACAGGGCAGTTGATCCAAAAAAATATTTTTTTCAAAGTCTAGTTTTAGGTTTAGAATATTATCATTAACAGGTTCCAGATGGAAGACGGTTACTTGATTTACATTTTTATGTCACAACTACCAAAAAAAAAAATACACAAAAGTCAAAACTTGACTTTGGAGTCTATGTATTTTTATATTCTAATAGCAAAATTTAAATGTAATGTCACTAAGCTTTTTTTTTAAAACTATGCATGAGAAAATATTTGATATACAGAAAATGTTCAAAGGTGCAAACTTGGAGATAAAGATATTTTTATATGAAAGTCATCAAATAACTGGAAAGATGGAAGGAGAGGGAAGGAAGGCAGGAAAGAAAGGATAAATTGTCAGATACATGAACATACTTAGGCAAAAAAGACGGTCTATATGTATATGGATAAGGAAATTTGGAAAACAATTAAGTCTCCAGTCCTGATGAAAGTCTTAAAGAATTAGAATTCTTACTGTGTTGCTGTAAAAGTAAACCAGCTGCTCAGTTATAGACTACAGACAAAATCCCAGAGTACAACTCATGCCAGCTCAAAAGATCAAGACTAGTCAAATTTATTAAAAAATATTTCATCTCCACAGGATGCTAAAAACTGCATTAAGAGGTAGTAAATAAAGGAAATGAAAAATCATTTGACTGGTCTTCTGGTGCCTTAAAATTTCTCTATCAAAGTATGAACTAATACTCAAGAACTCAAGAGGAACTTCTGCTCCCAGTCATGAGAAAGTAAGAGGATTCAGAAATACTACGCACTAATAAATTAACTAAAACCTAGACAAAATATAGAAAACAACTATTTTTAGACTTCATATAATAGGCACTATAGGGCTGTGATACCTGAGAAAAGGGAACCAAATGAGTCCCATTGTCAGCCTGTCTTTCTAGCTAGAGGTAATTTTATTAGAGTTTCAAAAGAAGTCCATTCATCTCACTGAGTTAAAGAGACAGAGATGAGAGTAGGAGGAGCTAAGGCAGCTAGCATCTGCAGGGCAGAGTACATAAGAGAGCTATGTAAGAAAGAGCTCCAGAAATCTGCATGGGGTTCCCGTTGAGTCTTGGCTGAATACCAATCTGTATATGAAAAGAGTTATACCCCCTAAGGACAAGAACAACTTCTGGGGGAAAACAATCATTGGAGAGCTGTAAGTCAAGCAGTTCCCAGAGTACACACATGTGAATCACTCATGTTGCCACCTATAGAATGGAGAAACTCTGCTGAATACATGGGGCACTTAGCAGAGATCCCAGAAGGGCTTATATCTTAAAAAATGGAGCTAAAATAAGCAGTGGAATAAAGGCTACTCAAGATCCTATCTCCAAAAAAAGCTTTAGAATGGCCTTAAAAGCATCAAATATAGATAGCTTCAAGTTTAAATGCTTACCAGAAAAAAGTCCAACATGCAATAAAAAACACAGTATCAATCAAAAATTCCTAAACACATGAAGAAGCATAATGAATACCCATAATAGAGAAAAATTAGTCAAGAGAAACAAACCCAAAATAAATGAGGTAATAGAATTAGTAGACAAGGGCATTCAAACTATCATAAATATGCTCATATGCTCAAGGATATAAAGGAAAACAAAAGTATAATGAGATATGAAAAGAATGAATGGGATTAACTGCAGATCTGACACATGGGAAAAAAAGATCAATGAACTTTTAAAGACACAGAAACAAAAACTATCCCAAATAAAACAGAGAAAAAAATATTTAAAATTTAAAAAAATAGAAATTCAGTTGGGCCCTGGCCAGTATTGCTAAGTGGTTGGGCCTGAACACTAGAGGGTCGCAGTTCAATTCTCTGTCAAAGGCACATACATGGGCTGCAGGCTGAATACCAGACCGGGTCTGGGCATGTACGGAAGGCAACCAATCAA
Organism: Myotis davidii; assembly: GCF_000327345.1. Lineage (NCBI taxonomy): Eukaryota > Metazoa > Chordata > Mammalia > Chiroptera > Vespertilionidae > Myotis > Myotis davidii. The sequence goes on along the minus strand of NW_006299390.1, from coordinate 3,370,359 downwards.
TGTCTCTCTCTCCCACAATGATGATTTGTTTTCTCTTTCTCTCCTCTCTCTTGCTCTCTCCTTACTCCTTTCCTTTCACTCGCTCTAAAAATCAATGAAAGCCCTAGCTGGTCTGGCTCAGCAGATAGCTGTTAGCCTGTGGACCAAAGAGTCCCAAGTTTGATTCCAGTCAAAGGCACGTACCTCAGTTGCAGGCTCCTCCCTGGCCCAGGCCCTGGTCGGGCACATGCAGGAGGCAACCAGTCAATGTGTTTCCCTCACCTCAATGTTTATCTGTCTTTCCCTCTCTCTTACACTTTCCCTAAAAATCAATGGAAAAATATCCTTGGGTGAGGATGAATAAAAAATAAAGTAAAAAATTAAAATAAATAAAAATCAATGAAAAAATATCTTCCAGTGAGGATAAAAAATTCAGTTGGACAAAATCAAGTGGTCTAAGATACATATAGTTCACTCCCAGAAAAAAGGAAGAATGGCTAAGTTTTTTAAGAATGGCTGAAAGCCGAGGCCGGTTTGGCTTGGTGGATAGAGCGTCGGCCTGCGGACTGGGGGGTCCCGGGTTCGATTCCGGTCAGGGGCATGTGCCTGGGTTGCGGGCACATCTCCAGTGGGAGATGTGCAGGAGGCGGCTGATCGATGTTTCTCTCTCATCGATGTTTCTGGCTCTCTGTCTCTCTCCCTTCCTCTCTGTAGGAGAATCAATAAAATAAAAAATAAAAAAAAAAAAAGAATGGCTGAAAAATTTCCTAAATTGATGAAACTATACATTTATATATCCAAGAAGCTCAATAAATCTCAAGTAAAATAAACAACAAAAGACATTTTTCCTTGTCTTCTTATTTCTTTGAAGCCCAAATAATAAAGTATTATTGAGATTATAGTAAATATAGAAGAAAAATATTGGATAATAATGGCATAAAGGTGGTGAGAAAATTATGTCACTGAGATTTTCAAATTGTTATTATTAAAACATAACTTATGCTGACTGATATAATAACTAAACCAAAAACCTGATCAACTGCATTATAATCTACCTGAAGAAAAGATAAAATGCATTTCCATGAATAATCTTCATGTGACAGAGATCAAAAAACAACAATTCCAAATTGTGACGCAGTGTCACTGCTGAGTGGAGTGGGTGCCCTCAATATCAGACACCATATTCCTAAAGATGACATATGTATCAAATCATAACTAGATGACTTAACCACTAAGATTATCTTCCTGCCCTGGTTCCATGCTTACTCATTCTAACTCCAATTTGACTTGTCAATTAATGCTTCCTTTCTGAAAACCTTTCTGTGTGATTATGGTATTTTTGCTTAAAAATAAAATTCAGTGTACTGGTAAAAGGCACTTGAATTTAATAATTAGATTAAATTTAGCTCTAGTTTTTATGTATTTTCAAAAATCTATTATCTCACACTTTCTAAAATTGTTAAGATCACTTTAGTGCAGTGGTTCTCAACCTTCTGGCCCTTTAAATACAGTTCCTCATGTTGCGACCCCAACCATAAAATTATTTTCGTTGCTACTTCATAACTGTAATTTTGCTACTGTTATGAATCGTAATGTAAATATCTGATATGCATGATGGATTAGGCGACCCCTGTGAAAGGGTCGTTCGACCGCCAAAGGGGTTATGACCCACAGGTTAAAAACCACTGCTTTAGTTAATTATGTCCTTAAATTATCTCCATCTATGCTACTTTGTATCTTTTCATGTTTTAAAATTTTAATTAAATTCTGTAATTCATTATACCATACTTTAATCCAACTTCACTACAATATAGAAAACCAGGATTTTTTTATAATCTTAAATTTCTAAATAATTTTTCAATACTGAAGGCTAAAATGGGTCATGAAAACATTTAACTTCAGTGATGACATAGCTACAAAGAAAACTTTTTAATTAAATCCTTTGATTTATTCTTTTCTTCCTACCCATTTCTTTTCTCATTTTGTAATTTTCATGAAAGAGAACTTATTGAAAATAAGGACTCCTTGCATCTATTTTGGGGTTCTTTTAAAAAATATATTTTTATTGATTTCAGAGAGGAAGGGAGAGGGAGAGAAACATTCAACGATGAGAGAGAATCACTGATTGGCTGCCTCCTGCGTGCCTCACATTGGGGATCAAACTCACAATTGAACCATGACCTCCTAGTTCATAGGTCAATGCTCAACCACAGAGCCAGCCAGCCTATTTTGGGTTTCTTTAAAAAAAAAAAAGTATATATATATATCAGTTAATCAGTTAACACTGGAGGTGTTTTTTTTGTGGGGGGGTTTTTTATTGCCGTTCTTGTGAAAATAAGCAAAAATGTGTTGATTTTAACAATGAATATTTACAGCTGATTAGTTCAGAAGGATAGTGTTGATGAGACCAAAGTCAAGGAATGCTATTTTTTCAGAGCGTGCTAACCACCTTATGCTTCACAGTTACAGTCTCTGAATCAGAAATATTGAGTCTGTATAGTGACATCACAGTATTAATCTATAAAAGTATTCAAGAATACAAAAAGCTTTTCTTCCAAAGATAAAACCATTAGGATCTATGAAGTTTAAGATTAAAGATAAACCAAAAAGAAATAAACACAAGGGCTAGTAATTGGTACTCCAAGAGTTACAATAATAAAAATGAGATTTACAAAATCAAAAAATACATCTCACACTGTACTTAAGGCAACTTCATGGTAAATAAAGATTTCAATACAATTTTAATGTGCTTTGCTAACCTAGTCTGATTCTTGAACGGATGCTACAAATGCAATAGATACATCTGTTTTGTTGTTGTAAATTCTCACCCAAGGATGTTTTTCCATTGATATTTAGAGAGTGGAAGGGAGGGGGAGAGACAGAGAGAGAGAAACATCAATGTGAGAGAGACACATAGATTGGCTGCCTCCCACACATGCCCTGACCATGGCCAGTGATCGAGCCTGCAACCAAGGCACATGCCCTTGAATCGAACCTGGGGCCCTTCAGTCGATGAACTATCCACTGAGCCAAACCTGCTAGGACAATATATACATCATAATGTACTAGCTAAAAATGTGAAAACAAACCATTAGCACAAATATGTGAGAAGTGCTTATTAAAAAAATATTAGTAATTACAGAAAAATAACTCCACCGAGTTCCAAAATAAAACCTCTATAAATGCAGAAAAACAAGCAACATTTTGAGATTGGATGTAAACTTTAACAGATTAAGACATGGCAGTATTCCCATTTAAACATGCTAGCTTAATCTTCCACAGACTATTTTACTGAACAATGTTTTAAAATTTACCTATGCTATAATCAGGGAAATACAAGACAAATGGTTCAAAGCATCCAGTATTTGGACGGAATTTTTCCCAAATAATTTCACTGAGAAAGATAACAGTCACATTTCTGTCAGTCTGTAAAAGAAAAAAGTAGTAAAATTAACTTGGCATTTAAAAATCTTAATCAGAGCAATTCCATTTGAATCTTTCTTTCAAATAAATTGGACAAAGTTCCAACATGTAACAAATTATTTGCATATTAACACACCATATTTAGAAAACCTAATCAAGGAGTTCATCTACTTGCAAATTTTTATACATAATTACATGGGAATTTCCATAAAACTTTTAGGTTAATCAGCATTTCAGTTATCCATGAATGCTAGGACTTATTTTATAGAAATTAAGAAACATACGCATAAATAATTAAGACAAAACCTTTTTATGGGAATTTTCAAAGAAATCATTAGCTTTCAATTAATGAACAATCAAAAAAAGGCAAAACTTAACATCTCTCATCATTAAAATGGCTACAGTAATTCAGAAGAAATATGAGTTGAAGAAAAACAGATTAAGCCATATTATGTAACCACATATTATTGTTAGAAAAACTTAAAAGTTGTTTTAAAGAATATTTTCACACCAATTACTAAAATTGACTTTGCATATACATTAAAAACACAAACAACTATGATCTAAAACACCACTGTTAAGTAAACAGATATCTTTTGAAGTACATGTAGAAATTATAATTAGTATACAAAAAGAACATTAAGAGAACTGCCCACTGTGACTGTTATCCTTCTACAAAGTGGCCACAAACGCCCTACGCATGCTCGCTAGAATTTATCTGTAGATACCTCTGCTTTCTCAACACAAATTTTAATTTTTCCCACATTCTTTTTGACATCTCCCAAGTTGACAAGCTGCTTCAACAGCAATTCTCTTTGCTGGTAGAGTGGAAATTGCTGTGCATCTTTTAATTTTCTTCAGTTTCCATAATTAAAACTAGCCCTAACCAGTTTGGCTCAGTAGATAGAGCGTCAGCCTGTGGACTGAAGGGTCCCAGGTTTGATTCCAATCAAGGGCATGTATCTTGGTTGCGGGCACATCACCAGTAGGGGGCGTGCAGGAGGCAGCTGATCAGCGTTTCTCTCTCATCGATGTTTCTAACTCTCTCTTTCTCTTCCTCTCTTTAAAAAATCAATAAAAATATATTTAAAAAGAAAAACTAAAACAAAAGTGAAAGCTCTTTTGTTCTATAACTATTCTTAGAACATTATCTCACAAATTATACTATACTTTGATAGTGATTTACTTTTTATTGATTCCTATATTCACTCCTCCCCCATTAATCCTTACCTGAGGATATTTTCCCATTGATTTTTAGAGACTGGAAAGGGGGCTTTTCCATTGATTTTTAGAGAGAGTGGAAGGGAGGGGGAGAGACAGAGAAACATCGAAGTGAGAGAGACACATCAATTGGTTGCCTCCCGCATGTGCCCTGACCAGGGCTGGGGAAAAAGCCTGCAACAGAAGTACCTACCCTGATCAGAACTGAACCCAGGACCCTTCCACTGACACTCTATCCACTGAGCCAAACTGGCTAAGGCTTGATTCCTATCTTATGTATAATCTTATATTCCAATTTTCATTATTTAGAAAAAATCATTTTGGCTAACAAAAGCAGCTAAGTCCAATAAATTAATAATTCCACAAAAATTTAGCATGTTTATGAAAGAAAGAAAAATACTTTTACTTTCAAATGCTATTTTTATCTTATAAACACATTAATTTTTAAGAATCCTTGAATTTATTTCTATAGGGATAAAAAAGCATGCTCTAAACACAATCTTGATTCAAAGCATTGAGTTGTTTTTGCTTTTAAAATGATTATTCAAAAGCATCTTATAAAATCAGTTAAAAAGCATTTTATAAAATCAGTTTAAAATACTGAGATTAAGAAATTGTATTTGTCAGCATGAAAGGATTTTAAGTTGGTAATGTTCTCATCTGTTCATCTGAAAGTGCTTCAATATACAATACCCATTCATTTTACTCAAATATTTAATATAAAAACTGGGAAATGCTTTTGCTCTATTTCTCTGAAATGAAATACATTTTTTTAAAAAATCAAGCATGTTTTCAGAAATGTCAAATAGCGATTATCTTTTCTGATAGATGAACATTACTGTGCATTTTTTCATTTCCTTCAGTTTATATAATTAAAACTAAAACAGAAGTGAAAGGTCTAACTGCTGTGAAGGGAAGTGTAATCACCATTACTGAACATGAGGGGGAAAATGGGGTAAGCTATACTGGAAAGGCAAGAGACAGCGGGAATGCACTCTGGATACCAGACAGGGAGTTCTAGACCAAAGCAATGGGAAGTATCGGATGTGAATGCAAACACAACAAAATAATAAAAGACAGGAGACATCTGCTCACACAGGATGGGTCCCTGATCTCAGCAGTAAAACGTCAAGAATTAATGAAACTGGGAAAGGCTGGACTGTGTGAGGAAACTCCCAGGATAGGCCACCAAGAACTATAGTTAATTTCCTCCTGTCCTCTCCAGATTGGCCCTAGAACACTATTACTAATGTGAATTTTAGGATTCAGCCTTAGGCACACAATTTCAGTGGCATTTGGAAAGTTTCTCTGTACTTCTAGCAGTTTCTCAAATGTGAGTAATATATTTAACTTTTCAAGGTAGAAATGCTCTAAGCACTATCTCCCCAAATATTTACTTAATTTTCGTTATAATGTTACTTAATACTTAAATAATACAGATATAAAACTAGGTAAATATAAACTATTTGTGCTCAAAGCACTTAGAAAAATATAAAATCAGCCTGGCCGGTGTAGCTCAGTGGTTGAGCACGAACCAGGAGGTCATGCTTGGTTTGGTTCCCTGTCAGGGCACATGCCAGTGTTGTGGGATCGATCCTGAGCAGGGAGTGTGCAGGAGACAGCCGATCAATGATTCTCTCTCCTCATTGATGTTTCTATCCCTCTCCCTTCCTCTCTCTGAAATCAATAAAAACATCAGAAAAAAGGAAAATATAAAATCAACGTAAATGTGTAAGTTAGTGAAAAATTTAGAAAAGCAAAAAAATTTAAATTGACATTAACTGAATATGATAAATAATACTGTTTGTTCAAACTAAATCTTTGCTCACTCTGTGAACACAATTCCAATAGAAATCAGCAAGTTCTTCTGAGTTGAGCATTCCTATATAACTGGTGTTGGTAAACAATGAATTTTCTCACCAATTTTCCTTACTTAATTAAACTATTGTAAAATCCTGTTTTTTGCAATAATATTTGGCTTTCCCCCGACACATATGCACATGAAAAAAGATGCCTGCTCTTTATGTAGGCCATGGCCCTTAGAATAGTATTACTATTCAGTGACAACATAACTGTAAATTAAAATACAAAGCTGGTTCTAACACTGAGTGACCATGATACTGAACTCAAGGTGATCCAAACTAGACATAGGATTCTTTTTTTAAATTACTGAAATGAAAAGAAACTTTTAAAATTCTTGCAGGAAGTTCCAAGTTAAGTCCACTGCCATTTAGTCTAGCAAACACCTAAAATCTTTTACTAAAAGGCAGTGTTAGTCACAATTACAAATAAAAAGCTGAAAGTGAAGTTATCAAGTCACAAATTGCTTTAACTTTGAAAAAACATTAATTTCACTCATAATAGAGAAATGCAAATTAATATATTAAGACTAGAGGCCTGGTGCACAAATTTGTGCACAGGTGGGGTTCCTCAGCCTGGCCAGCGATTGGGGCCAATGGGGGGGATGAGAGGGCCGGCTGGCTAGAGGGAGGGACCACGGGAGGTTGGCTGGCCAGCCCTCCCCCAATCAGGGCTGATCAGGAGGGCCAGCCAGCTGGAGGGAGGGACCACGAGACTTTGGCCGGCCCGAGGGGAGAACCTGGGGTAGGGATCATGGGAGGTTGGCTGTGGGAGTGCACTGACCACTTGGGGGCAGCTCCTGTATTGAGCATCTGCCCTCTGGTGGTCAGTGTGCGTCATAGCAACTGGTCAACAGGTCATTTGGTTGCTTAGGCTTTTATATATATAGATGTCATTTCTCACCTATCAGATTGGCAAAAGGAAAAAAGTCAACAATACAGTCTATTGATTAGGCAATAGAGGAAAAAGATCTCAAACATTACTTACCAATTCTTGTAACCTAAGAAACCCAGGCAAAATATTCGCTTCCATATCTCTTAGATATTCTGCTTTATCTAGAACCTTATAAAAAAAATGCAGAATCAATCAATTTGCAAAGCCCTTTACAAAACATTTACCATTATGTTACACATATTATAAAGATTGATGATGTACAATTCAAGACTTGAACTTGCCATGTTGAAAAGAAAAATTTAATTTTCGCTATTTACATTTGTGGAAGACATTTTAAATAGGTAAAATAAGTTTAAAAAATGGACTATTTATAACATATTTTAACTCAAATTTCTAAATAGAAAATGAGTTATTTTGACCTACATTAAAAAGGTTTATTTTACAGGTATACTATGAAAAAGATAAGGATGCAAGATGCTCTAAGGACATTTGCTTAGGTTTCTAAGAAATACAATCATGTGCATTTTTTATTCCATTTGATAAAAAGATAAATGTCTACCATGAAGCAAAAACTACAGCTCTTTCTAACCCAAGCAAGAGAGAGACAGAAAATTCTGAATTTCATCATGTAAAACTTTTTTCTTTCCCAATATATTTTTATTTCAGAGAGGAAGGGAGTGGGAGAGAGATAGAAACATCAGTGATGACAGAAAATCATTGTTTGGCTGCCTCGTGCATGCCTCACACTGGGGATTGAGCCTGCAAGCTGGGCATGTGCCCTGACCGGGAATTGAACCCTGACCTCCTGGTTCATAGGTTGACGCTCAATCACTGAGACAACTCAGCCGGGCTATCATGTGAAATTTTTATTGCTTGAACTTTAACTGCATGCTAAATCCTTTTAACTGGAAAATGGATCATGTTAAAAAAGATAAAATTTTTAATCAGTGTGAAGACAATGCTATTGGGACTGTTGTTTTTTTAAGGTACTTATTTTTTAGAGATATATAGTATATACACTATATAGAGAGAAAAGTACATGTATAAAGTTTTAAGAATGACATATATGTGATATACATATATAGTAGGTATATGTAAAATAGATATAGTGTATATATATATGTATTTTCATGGAGAACATGAAAATAAGAGATGATATAATGGAATTAAATACTTACAATATATACAGTCTGATCCTTGAGACTTTTAGCCTTGGTTACTTGTTTAAACAAGCGAACAAAGTCATTAAATGTGTCACAGGTTATTTGAGTAGAACATCCATCCTCTGAAGAACTAAGGTAATTCAACCGGTTTAAAATTTGTTCCAAAAGCAGCTTCAACGTAAAACATTCAACACAATTCACAAAGACATGTGGGAGCTGAAAACAAACAAAAAAGTGTAAATAGAAAAGAAAACAAATACACAAGTATGGCTTTGCTAGACATTTCCCATTTACCCTTCAGAACCAATACCCCATAATCTTCCAACCTACTCTGTGACCCAGGAGTCTGATCATTACACACTGTATCGCCCAGACTCTCTCTTCTTTTCTAGCACTGACTGGATTCAGCCAATAGGAAGAACCAGCAAGAGACTGAAGGAAGTAGAGGAGTAAGAGAGAGAAGTTGAGTATTTATTCCCTTGATTCCCAGGCCCACACCTCAGAGGCCCACAGTTTGACAGTGGCTATGACCTCCTATCAAAGGCCACAGTCCCAGCTGGGCAGCTCATATTCAAAGGCTACAGTTCCTGCTGGGGTCTGGTAACAACTCCTTTCTCTGGCTAGTTCAGGTCTGGGGCGGGTAAAGACTATCACTGCTTCACCATTTCCTATTGGTTCCTTAACATTTCTTCAACCTTTGTAAAATAGTCTCTTTATTAAACTTAATTATTTAAGTTTGCCCTTTGTTTCCTACAGGGATTCAAAGTAAACTTATATTTTCTTCTACAGAATTCTTATAAGGAAACCCAAGTACATTTGAATGTGAAAATTTTTAGTAGAAATTTCACATTTAGAATTTTAGATAATGTCCTTAATGCTGAATGAACCTAGATTTTTTTTAAAAAAGGATTTTGAGTTAGAAACCATAGTAACCCTCCTAGAGCAGCAGTCACCAACCTTTCGGACCTCACGGACCACCAGTGGTCCACAGACCACCGGTTGGCGACCACTGTTCCAAAGGTTTCCTTAAACCAGAGGTCGCCAACCTTTCAGACCTCATGGAACTGAATTAATTATGGCTATGATTAAAGGTAAATGAAGTCAAGAAATTAATAATGTAGAATGAATAGAACACATTTACCAGTTCAATTTACTGAAAGAGTGAGGATGAGTAAGGAATAAAGGGAAAGTTTTTTTGTCAAGTATGTTAATATTGAGACCATTCACTCTGATAGAAAATATGGGGAAAAAGGCAGGGTAAAGGAGAAATAGTAGGGTTTGTATATGTGGAGATTCAGAATTATCAGTATCAATATTATAAAAACAACAATGGAAAAGAAACATTTTAATAGTTTTTGAAGAATTTTTCTTCAGGTGTGTTTTTCCCCCAAAATTATCAGCCAATGAAAGTTAAAAATAAAAAATAATTAACATCAAGGCTCAAGTTATCTAACAATCCCTTCTGAAGTTTACAGTCTTTGAAAGTATTCAAACAAAAGTTGGTGAAAAATGTTTTATGTAGATGACAAGTGTCCCAGTGCACAGATTTGTGCACATTGAAAGGAAATTAATTAGAAGGTGGCTGGCGGGGCAGGACTGGGCAGGGCGGGACTGGGCAAGATGGGCTGGACATGCCCTTGAGCCAACCTCCCGAGGTCCCTCCCCAGCTGGCCGCACCTGGGGCAGCGCTGCAGCTCAAAGGTCATATGTGGAGTGAGCAGGGTCCCTCCAGCAGGTGGGGTCCATTGGCCTGGCCTGCAGGGATGGGGCCGAAACCGGCTCTCCGACACCCCCCAAGGGGTCCCAGATTGTGAGGGCGGTCCTTGGGTGACACACCCCGGAATCGGGCTCTCTCCTCTCTGGTTCCAGGTGCATCACCAGAGAACTGTCGCTGCCAAGTCACTGCAGCTCAGCAGCTCCTGTGTTGAGCATCTGCTCCCTGGTGGTCAGTGCACATCATATCTACCAGCAGGTCAGATGGTCCCTTAGCCTTTTATATATAGACTAGAGACCCGGTGCACAAAAATTTGTGCACTGGGGGGTGTGCCCTCTCGCAGTCTGGGACCCCTCAGGGGATGACCACCTGCTAGCTGAGGCCCGCTCCCAGGGGGATTGGGCCTAAGATGGCAATCAGACATCCCTCTGGCAGCCCGGCAGCCCTCTTGCCAGCGGGGAACAGGAGCAGGGAGCACACCTAACCTGCAGTCGGCCATCCTTAGTGTTGCTGAGGAGGCGGGAAAGGCTGGGCTCATGCCGCTCCTCTCGTAGCATCAGCCTGGCTTGTGGATGAGTAGTACTTCCTTTGTGGGAGCACACTGACCACCAGGGGGCTGCTCCTGTGTTGAGCGTCTGCCCCCTGGTGGTCAGTGCACGTCATAGC
>NW_006299390.1:3357893-3359286 GCF_000327345.1 Myotis davidii | reverse complement strand
ATGAACCGGTCCTCTAGTTTTCAAATATATACATACTAGAGGCCTGTTGCACGAAAAGATTTGTGCAATAGAAGATTCGTGCAACAGTCCTTCCCTTCTCCTGGCTGCCGGCACTGATTTTCCTCCACCCGGGACCCAGGCCTTCGCTTCGGCTGGAGCCACCTTCAAGCCTTCGCTCCGCCATTTCGCGAATATGTATGCAAATTAACCGCCATCTTTGTTGGCGGTTAATTTGCATATCTCGCTGATTAGCCAATGGGAAGGGTAGCAAAGTTATGGTTAATTACAATGTTTCTCTATTATTAGATAGGATAGATAGATATTCCTTCAGAGAAAGGTAAACTGGACTAAATAATCACCCAGATCCCTTCCATTTCTAAGGCTGTGAGTACAAATCAATTAACACGGAGTTTGGGGTTATTCTTTTTTGGGGGGAGGGGGGATTTATTCTTACCTCTAAAGTTTTTAACAAAGTTTTTGTGACATAGGTCTTTCCACTGGCAGTATGTCCATAAATAAAAATGGATGGAAAGCTGAAATGATGTCTCTAGAGAAGAAAAGATGATTATCAGACTGTACATACAAAACAGAAAATAAACATTTATTAGCTCGCAAGAAAGTTTTATGTGGTAAAGTAAAATATTCAATTCAAATTATTTTAGCAGTGAGCATAAAGTGGTGTCATCACCACACTTCGAATTTACTTGCATTCAAGTCTAAGCACTTTCTCTGTTAAGAAATTAAAATTTCTGAAAAATTATATTTGGCTTATTATATACTACATATACTCATACTTTTTATATTATTATATATATAATAAAAACTCATATTTTCAAAGGAGATTTTATAGGATATTTAAGAGATTTTTCAAGGATAATTTTGACCACATTAAGGTGAGAGCAAACATCCATTAGCTGCCTCCTGCATGCCCCACACTTGGAATCGGCCTGCAACCCCGGCATGTGCTTGGCATGAACCCACCACCTTGGGGTGCACAGGACAATGCCCAACAACTGAGCCACCCAGCCAGGCTATCCATTTTTATCTAATTCCTTTTATAAAGACTACTAGAGGCCCAGTGCACGAAATTTATGCATGAGGGAGAGTGTCCCCTCAGCCCAGCCTACACCCTCTCCAATCCAGGACCCCTGGGGGGATGTCCGACTGCCGGTTTAAACCGGCAAACCTCTCGCAATCCGGGACCACTGGCTCCTAACCGCTCACCTGCCTGCCTGCCGAACCCCTAACCACTTCTGCCTGCCTGCGTGATCGCCCCTAACTGCTCCCCTACTGACCTGATCACCCCTAATTGCTCCCCTGCTGGCCTGATTGCCCCTAACTGCCTCTGCCTTGCCCCACACCTGAGCCCCAGGATTCCCTCCCTCTGCCTGGC
>NW_006299390.1:3354321-3357775 GCF_000327345.1 Myotis davidii | reverse complement strand
GTGACCTCCCTCCCATCTCAGTCCTGATTGGCCAGACCCCAGCAGCAAGCTAACCTACCGGTGGGAGCATCTGCCCCCTGGTGCACGTTATAGTGACTGGTCGACTGGTCCTCTGTCTGCCCCCTGGTGGTTAGTGCCCTGGTCGCCCCCAACTGACCTCCTCTGCCAGCCTGGTTGCCCCTAACTGCCCCCTCCCCCCTGCCAGCCTGGTCACCCCATGCAGCCTGCTTGTTCAGTCGTTTGGTCGTCCTTCACTAACCCCCCTGCCGGCCTGGTCATGGGCAGCCATCTTGTGAGGGTGTGAGGGTCAATTTGCATATCACCTCTTTATTATATAGGATAAGATAATCCCACATAAGCTGCAACTTCATTATACATTTTAAAGCTTTGAAACTAAACAAATGTAATCACTGGGTTAGAATAACGTCAAGGGTCCTCTCTTAAAAAAACTTACAGGATACTTTCAAGTTATGCATATTAAACTTACCTCATCAAAAAATATAAAATTTACATAGCATACATTTCAAAATACATATTTCCAAGATTCTCCTGCAGGATTAAGAGTCAACTGCCTAGCAAAAAGTAATACTACAAATATATTTCAGTGATAAAATGAATATTTATTAGAAACCTTTTAAATGCTGTAAACAATGATGCACTGAAGAGTATAAATATCAGTTAAAGCCCTGACCGGTTTGGTTCAGTGGCTAGACCAGGTGTGGGCAAACTTTTTGCTGTCATCACTGCTCTTTCTCTCTCCCTCTCCTTCTCCCTTCCCCTCTGAATTCTGTGAAAAATCAATAAAATATATTTTAAATAAGTAAATAAATAAATATCAGTTAAAGCAAAATCAGCTTTGGAGAAGTTCAGAGTCTAGTGAGAAGACATACATTTTAAAAAAAACTACAAGAAAACTGGATGATGCCATTTTCAAGAGTCTCTATGATCATCATGTAACACTACAATAGTCATAAAAAACATTTATTACACTAGAGACCCAGTGCATGACATTCGTGCTCTGGGGGTGGGGGTGGGGGTGGGGGTGGAGGAATAGAAGCGGGGGGTAGGGGCATACGTCCCTCAACTAGACCTGAGACCTCTTGCAGCCCAGGACCCCTTGGAGGATGTCCACCTGTTGGGTCCTTAGCGCTGCCACAGAAGCAAGAGAGGCTCCTGCTACTGGCCATGGCACTTGACAGCCGTGAGCCCGGTTTCTGGCTGAGCAGTGCTCCCCCTGTGGGAGCGCACTGACCACCAGGGGGCAGCTCCTGTGTTGAGCATCTACCCGCTGGGAGTCAGTGCCCGTCATAGTGACCGGTCATTCCACCGATCGGTGGATTTGCATATTAGGGTTTTATTATATAGGATTCTACCCACTAAGTTATACATTTCCTTTTGCAAGACAAATTGAAAATCAGATGTATACAGAAAAAAATTTCTAAATAAACTAAAAATTGATATTTTAATATATGAATCCCTTGTTAATAATGTATCTAACAATCTTGTAAATTAACTGGCTCAAAAATTCTGTCCCAGCCCTAGCCGGTTTTGCTCAGAGCGTCAGCCTGCGAACTGAAAGGTCCCAGGTTCGATTCCGGTCAAGGGCACATGCCCAGGTTGTGGGCTCAATCCCCAGCGGGGGACTTGCAGGAGGCAGCTGATCCATGATTCTCTCTCATCATGGATGTTTTTATCTGTCTCTCTCCCTCTTCCTTCCTCTCTGAAATCAATAAAAACATATTTAAAAAAAAAAATCCTGTCCCAATAATTAAACACACGCTTGCTGAGAATTGTCACTATACAAACAATGCCAGAAGCCAATTCCAGCATGTCATAATTGCAAAAGTTTCATCAAAAGGTTGATGGAACTTGGGGACCCAACAAGGGCTGAGTCACATATGTTGTCACCTGTTGGGAATGGCTGAGGGCATTTCCCCAAACCTGAAAAGGGATGATTGCTTGCTGCCAGATAGCTCAGGGCATCTTAAGCTACATGTTATTGCCTCCTACTGGCCAAACACCTGAACAGCCGTAGGCAAATTCATCCAATAATGGATTCTGTACCTAACCCTACCCTTTGAAGTGTATATCTCCACCTTGCCTTAGGACAATTTGTGTTAATAAATAGCAAGGGGTCCCGAGACAAGGAAATCTTAGTTTCTTTAGCTAGGCTCCTCTGACTCCCTATAATGCCTTTCAAAATTATATTTCGTCTCTGGACTCTTTATTAAGTTACACACAGCCCTTCTCCTGATTGCTGAACCCTTCTAGAGGCTGGAACAAGAACCCCGTCAAATACTATATTTCACCTTCAAAGAAAAGGAATCAAATCCAAGCCTGATTCATTACGTCTGTCTACAGGATGCGTAGGAATCGAAAGGCCTCCCCAAAGGTAAGCACATAATAAAAAATAGATGAAGTCCTGCACTGGTGACTGCTACCTCCTGCCAATGAAAAGGACTCCCCTGGCTGTGTCCCCCCAAGAGAAGATGACACTTAACCTCTTCTGTCCGACAGCATCTGCCCTGCTAGCCTGCCAGGGTAGCCCCGGCCTCCTCGGGGCTGGTACCATCCTGGAAAAGCCGCTGAGCTTTCCAACCGGAAGCACCGCCTGGCCACTCGGGGATCTGTCCACACCGGACTTACACCGAGTGCCCCACTGGAACGTGCGAACTTGCACTGGAGTAACTACACTCTGCAAACGCTCCTGCTCAGGTGGGGAAGATAACACCCTGCTCAGCGGGGGGCGGGAGATAAGAAGCAGCTGCTTGCCCTAACCAGTTTAGCTCAGTGGCTAGAGCATCGGCCTGCGGACTTAACGGCCCCAGGTTCGATTCCGGTCAAGGGCATTTACCTTGGTTGCAGGCACATCCCCAGTGGGGGCTGGGGGGGGAGGGGTATTCCGGTCAAGGGCATTTACCTTCTCATCGATGTTTCTAACTCTCTATCCCTCTCCCTTCCTCTCTGTAAAAAATCAATAAAATACTTTAAAAAAAAAAATCAATAAAATATATTTTTTTAAAAAAAGAAGCAGCAACTGTTCCTGGCTACTCTGAGTTCTCCCGAGGGCGGCGCGTGGGAATGCACTGGTCCCGCACCCACATCCTGCCGCGCAGGCCGGTCCTTCCGGTGCAGTTTTCTCGAGTAAAGGGTCCAACACAAGTTCTTTAGTGCGAAGGAAAAGGGGGGGACGGACAACACGCCCTGTCTCAACGCAACCGACGGTCTATTCACCCTCGATCCACACGCGGAATGTGTTTTAAAAAAGAAACACATCGCAAGACCACGGAAACGTTTGCCTCCGGGGGACTTGGAAAACAGCTTGAGCACAATACCTCTCCGAACAGGGACTGCAACGTGGACACTTGGGACTCGCGACAAAGCACCACGTTTTCCACGTGCGGCATTCTGGCGGCTGCCGGGGACGGCGCAGCCCGCGGCCAGCGGGTCTCAC
>NW_006299390.1:3344839-3354221 GCF_000327345.1 Myotis davidii | reverse complement strand
CGCGCGCGCGTAGCTTGGCCCCGCCTTAGGCTCCCGTGTGCTTCCCTGCGGGCGAGTTTCGCTGAGGCTCAGGCCGCTTGGGGTGCGCGTTTCTACCCGCGACCCTTGCCAGCGGAGAGGCCGAGGAGAGGACGCGGGGGTGGGCGAACAGAGATGGGACTGAAAGAGCTCAGGGGGCTCTGTGGGCTCCCCGCGGTCCGCGGAACCCTGGCTTCCATTTTCCCTGCGTGAGGCCCCAAATTTAGAAACTTTGATGACCCGGGAGCCTGACACCTGGAGGAAGGAAGATACACCCCGCACTGGGGACTGAGCCTGCAACCTGACCGGGAATTGGACCGTGACCTCCTGGTTCACAGGTTGATGCTCCACCACTGAGCCAGGCAGGCCGGGCTTCAAGAAGGTTTTGTTTTGGCAAGTTAATAATGGGATGTTACGAAAGTAATTTAATTGTATTGTCACTCGCTGCTCAGACCCTTATATCTCATTCCCAGAGCCTCGAAATGAGTAAATGAGTAAGACCGTGGGGATTCCTGCTCCTTGCCGCACCCCTTACTCATCTTCCGCTTCTCTTCCCCATCAGCTGCACTGGCCCCCGTGCTTTATCTGGAGATGCGGGGCATGCTCCAGCTTTTTGTGACTCTGCACTGGCTGCTCCTCCTGGAACCTTTTCCTCAGCCTTATTCATATGCCGGCTCACTTCTCAACTTCAGATCTCTCCTCAAATGTCATCTTATGAAAGAGGCCTTCTTGGACCACTTTAAGTCTCTGCTCCGCCCCGTTCCTGTGTGTGTGTGTGTGTGTGTGTGTTTTCATATTTTGGTTCACACTATTTATCATCATCTGTATATTTTCCTTGTTTATTGTCAGTCTTCCCCCACTAAAATGTAAGCTGTTTTAGGAGCTTAAATAACCTAGAAGAGTTCCTGGTGCGTAGCAGGCACTCAATAAATATGTATTGAATTAATGAATGACTTTACTGATCCCCAGTGACTGGCATGAGCTCTGGCACAGAGCAGGTGTTTAACCCAATTTGTCTAATGAAATGGATATTAAGGGGAAATTACTGATAAAATAAAATACCAAAAAAAAAAGAGAAAAAACCCACCCTCGAGTCTTAGTTTTAGTTGCAAGGATGATTGCTGTCTGTGTTGTTAAATATGGCACCCATCCTCAGTAGTCTGGTTATCATAGTTACAGCCAGAGATAGCCATGACCTAATTCCAGGATCTGTGAATGTTAGACAACATGGCAAAGAGGAATTGAGCTTGCAGATGGGAGGAAGGTTATCAGCTGACCTTGAGCTGGGGAGGTGAAATACCCAGATTGGCCCGGCTTCATCACATAGGTCATTATTAGTGGAAGAGGGAGGCAGAAGATGAGAACCAGAAAGTGACAGCGTGAGAATGGTTTGGCCTGACATTGTTGGCTTGGAAGTGGATGGACATGAGCCAAAGAACGCAGGCAGCCTATAGAAGCTGGAAAGAGGAAGGAAATGGATGGTCCCTTAGAGCTTCCAGAAAGGAATGCAGCCTTGGTCAAACCTTGATTTTAGCCCAGTGAGACTCGTGTCAGACTTCTGACCTCCAGAACTATAATGGGGGGGAGTGTTGTTTTTAAGCCGCTGTGTGGTGATTTGTTACAGCAGCAATAGAAAACTAATACACCACCTGTTACATTAGCATTTATTCTGATCTTTCTGCTAGTACAAAAATTTATATGCACTTCACTGATTAGTACTCATAGTGATTAGTTTTCATAATATGTTTGGAAAAATTTCAAGGATATTGAAGTGATTAAAAAGGATATTTGTTTCAGATTTTATTTTATTTTTTTTAAATATATTTTATTGATTTTTTACAGAGAGGAAGGGAGAGAGATAGAAAGTTAGAAACATCGATGAGAGAGAAACATCGATCAGCTGCCTCCTGCACATCTCCTACTGGGGATGTGCCCGCAACCCAGGTACATGCCCTTGACCAGAATCGAACCTGGGACCCTTCAGTCCGCAAGCCGACGCTCTATCCACTGAGCCAAACCGGTTTCGGCTGTTTCAGATTTTAAGAGAGGCTCATTATACAATATACTCTGAAGTATTATAACTTTCTTATTGTATCAACATATAGAACTATATTAAAATTACATCAAAATGTAAAATGCAAAGAATGGTGGCAATTCAAGGAAAAGTTGATAAGTACGCTACCAAAGCAGGTGATTTCAACAGAATCACTCTAAATTATTGTTAGGTTAAGCACACAAAAATAGTAAAGATATAGGAGGTTTGAGAAACAAAAAGCTTGACTTAATCAGACAAAGCTATACAACAAATAATATAAAGAATTCATCTTCCCAAGCATGTGCAGCACATTTGCTTAAATTGACCAACATGTACCAGGGAATAAAGCAAAACTAAGCAAATTTTAAAGGCTTGGTATCAAAAAGATCATATTCTAATTGCAATGCAATCAAAATAGATGTCAATAATTAAAAGATAAAAAATATCCATTCATTTGAGAATTTGAAAATAATTCTTTTAAATAAGTTAAATAAGAAATATAAGATTTTTAGAAATATTTAAAACTGAGTTATTTAATAACAAAAATAGTATTTTTGTTTGAGTCCCGGGGCTCAACTATCTGTGTATTATGCATGACCTTTAATGGCAGCATATTCTAAGTGTCAAGAGCAGCTTCCCAAGGTGTAAGTAAAAGAAAACCTAGCAAAGTACATAAGCATTTGCCAAGCAACAGGGTAGTAGAGGCCAAGTGAATGAATCCAAGGAAACTATTCCAAGCAAAGGGAGCATTATATGTCAAGGCCTGAGAGCCAGAGGGAGCCAGAACTCTAAGTTGTTCGGTCTGCTATAGAAAACATGCATCCTTGGAGCTAGAGGCCGAGGCCCCCCTTGGCCTCCCTGGGCGCCCCCAGCATCACTAGGGCCCAACCTTCAGGAGGAGAGAAGCTTCTTCATGTGGGACCTCGCCCTGTATATATCTTCATCTGGCTATTGATTCATGTCCATTAATATCCTTTGTAATAAATCAGTAATCCAATGGGTAAATAAATAGGTTTTTTTGTCCTGGGAGCCATTCTAGAAAATTAATCAAGTTAATCAAACTAGAGGAGTTCTGATGTATAAGCCATTCTGAAGTGGAGAACAACTTGTGGGCCCGAGCTCTTGACCTGTGAAATCTCAGACAGGGACCCTGCTGGTGTCCAGTGCTTGGTGGTATGAGGAAGCCTCCACACACACACTAGGATTAGGCTGGGAAACCCTTTTCTCCAGCTTTATTGGTCAGGGTGGGAGTAATGCTCTTTTTAGATTTTTACAATCTAGTTAGTAGTAGAGCTCAACTAGTTATTTCTAAAGGGACTTTTTAAAAATATATATATTTTATTTATTGATTTCAGAGAGAAAAGGAAGAGGAGGATGAGAGAAACATCAATGATGATGGGGAATCATTGATTGGCTGCCTCCTGCATCTCCCCTACTGGGATGGAGCCTGCAACCCAGGCATGTGCCCTTGACTGGAATTGAACCCGGGACCCTTCAGTGGTCAGGCAACGCTCTATCCACTGAGCCAAACCAGCTAGAGCTAAAGGGGTGCTGCAACCTTTTGCAGCAAAGATTCAGAATCTGGAGAAGGGTCCACATGCAAATGGATATACTAGATAAGAAATATAAATTTAGAAGGCATTGGGGGTAGCCAGGCAGAAACCTACTCTCTAGTGGAGTGGCTCCCCAAATCTCCTGACCCACTGCTTTTTATTTACTAGAAGATACATTTGCCCTTTAGCAAACCAAACAGACATATCAAAGGTAAGGTTTGGTAAACAGTAAAAGATTATCAGGTTACTCGATCGCCCTGAGCCACCATTGCCTCCACAGAACAATCGGTGTATAGCTTTTAGCCCTTGCTAAAGCCCCAATGTCCATCAGCCTTCTGACGGACCTCTTGAATTTATTAAGCTAACTACTTGCTGGTCTTTGCCTCCAGCAAAGGGGCTTTTAAAAAAATGTTTATTGATTTGAGAAAGAATCATTGGTTAATTCTTTTTATTTTAACGCTCTATCCACTGAGCCAAACCGGTCAGGCATTGGTTAATTCTTATATGTACTCTGACCAGAGATCAAACTCGAAAACTTCGTGTATTGGGACGATGCTCTAACCAACTGAGCTACCTGACCAGGACCTCAACTATTTAAATTTAGATCTAAACTCACATATATTCTCTTACCTCATTTCCCTTTGTACTCATCCTTTCTACCCTTGGTTTGAACCTTCCATCTAAAAGACTTTCACCATTGACTCAGGCTGTACTTCGAGGAAACCAAAGCTAAGACATCTGCCTATCTTAAATCTAATCTCCAATGTTATGAAACTCCCCTAATTTTCTCCACAAAATTTTCCAATCTCTGAAGTCTCATAAGATTTTCTTTTTATACTTTCATAGCACTGAAACTCTCAACCTTGTATTCTGAATATTTTTGCTTATGGTCTGTTGGGCACCAACTGGATTAACATTCCCAGATGCATTAACTCCATTCATTAGCTATCATGTATTGAGGACCAATCATGCTTGAGTGCCAGGGATGCAGTGTGACCAATAGAGACATTGCACTCACCCTCATAAAACTTACAATCTATTGGAGAAAAAAGAAAATGAAGATGTCATTAGAAACTTATTGAGTGCTACAAATGCCAAGTCTCAGCAAATAATAATAATGAATATCAACACTTATATAATACATAGATGTGTGATTGAATAAATGTAGGAATAATAATCCCTTCTCCACAATTTTCTCCCTCTCTTCTTTATGTTACTTTTAGCCTAAAGTATGTTTCTTATGGTCCCTGTCACATTATTTGAGAATTTTGCTATGTATAGCCCCAGGAAATATTTTTCAAAAAGCTTTTTCTTTGATAAATGATCAAAAGTAGCTCTTTCTAAGTGTTGGGTTTTCATTACAGGACCACAGTTTTAGTGCTTTATACTCTCTGAAAGCTACTAACTTACAGTAAATGTTTTTATTAATATTACATTAAGTAGGACAGATCTTTTGAAATTCAACTAAACTCAAATTTATTTCAATTCGATAATTTTTAAAATTATACCACAGAAGAAAAATAAAGTAATAAGGATATGTAATGAAACTATATTCAAAAGTAATTTATGTAGTAAAATATAAGAAAATCCAATATCAGAGTGAAATTAGATCAATATTAAGTTGAAAAAGTAATTCAGTTAACTTTCACACTGGCAACAGCCAGATCCATTAGTTTTACATTCTTTTAAAACTTTCAATATTGCATTTCAAAGGTAAATTTATTGGAAAAGCTAATAAATTTGGACACTGCTTAAAAAACATTATAATCACTTTTACTAGTGAATATTTATGAATATAATCTTATTCAAACAATAAATAATAAAGCATCGGCTCTAGAGTTAAATAGACTTAAATTAGAATCTTGGCTCTGATGCTTGTTAACTGTGACCTTAGGCATATTCCTTTTGTAAATTAAATTAGAATCTTGGCTCTGATGCTTGTTAACTTGTTTACAAAAGGCATATT
Source organism: Myotis davidii (assembly GCF_000327345.1). Lineage (NCBI taxonomy): Eukaryota > Metazoa > Chordata > Mammalia > Chiroptera > Vespertilionidae > Myotis > Myotis davidii. The sequence continues at coordinate 3,348,649 of NW_006299390.1, read as the reverse complement.
CCTTTTGTAAACCTTGGTTTCCTCATCTGTGAAGTGGGGGGAAATAAAAATAATACTACCTCACAAGATTGACATTTCTGTATCTCCAGGGAGAGGTTTTCTCAACCCACATTGTACTTCCTTGGCAGCTTGATTGTTCTTCACTAGCATGCAAACACCACAATGGAAGGCAAGGATTTTGCTGCCTTTGTTTAATACTGCATCTCAGCTCCTAGAATAGTGACTAGCATATATAAGGTGCTCAATTAATATTTCTTGATTAACTGCATGTGATGTGTTTAACACAGTACCCAGAAACATGGCAAATGCCCAATAAATATTATGGTTATAATTATTTTGTTGAAGTCTTCCCAGGTGTTTGACCAATAACTTTTCTAAACACTAGGAATCAAAAATATAAAATTGTAGAAAGAATATTTGATATATCATAATAGATTGTATTCGATATATAATACCCAAACAAAATTTCTAATTCTTTCACTGCTGCTCCCATAGTCATTCCATCTCAGTAAAATGGCACTGTATTTTTTAGTTGCATAGGCCAACAATTTTGAAGTCATATTTATTTCCTTTTTTCTTCATACCTCACAAATCCATCATAAATCCTGGCTCTATCTTCAAGATGTTGTGAGACACTGTCCCATGGGACTCTCATATTTCTGCATGTCTTGTGAACAAGGTACTGACTGACCGTTTTTCAGGACCATTGTTATGGAACTAAAGGGGTCCATTTGTCTGCATGCATCAAAGCCCAATAAGACAATGAACAAGGCTCAAATTTGTCTCCCCAAACAAAGGCTTGGGATTACTTTTAAGAGGTAAGTGTAAAAAGAGGTTATACATATTAATTAATTCTAATTCAGGAGATCTGATTGGATAGTCTTGGAATGAACCCAATTTACTCTTAAGTGTCCCTGGTTAGGGAAGATAAGATTTTGCAATTTGTTATGTGGCTGGAAACTTGCTGTTTAACCATATGTCTCAGTTTTCCTATTCCACTTGTCCTGACTTACTAGCCTTTCTCACCAGGAATGTGACTTTTCAACCAATCAGTCTTGAATTTCTTGTTTCTTGATCAATACTAGTGACATAATCTGGTTGAAAAGACCCTGCTGCCCTTCCCCCCAAACACTTTGCCTGAAACAATCCTTTTTTTTTCTTTTGTTAATTATTCCCTTGTCCAACCCAGTTTCCTATAAAAATCTTCATGTAGAGTCCTGCCCCTCTCTATGTACTAGATGAGATGATGCTTACTCATTTAATTAAGGCAAACAGATTTTTCTTTAACATCAAGACCAAGTAAGATAAGAATATCAAGAACATCTAATGTTTTGTTGTATTTTCCTTGCAGTAACATATCAATTCTTTCTTGAGAACAAAACAGGGAAGATCTTTGGTCTCCTGGTACCATTTATCAAGTTCATCTTTTTCTTAGGTCAGGGTAGAATTCTTTTTTAAAAAATATTTTTATTGATTTCAGAAAGGAAGGGAGAGGGAGAGAGAGAGAGAAACATCAATGATGTGAGAGAATCATTGATCGGCTACCTCCTGCAAGTCCCACACTGGGGATAGAGCCTGCAACCCAGGCATGTGCCCTGACTGGGAATTGAACCTGTGACTTTCTGGTTCATGGGTCGATGCTCAACCACTGAGCCATGCTGGTGGGGCAGGGATGGACATTTCAGGCCTCATTTTTATTTGGGGCCGACCCTTTGGGTTTGTGGTAGTAGCTTCCAGTTTCCCCCTTGGAATCAGTGTATTGCCCGAGTCACCTCAGTGTGACCTCCAAGGAGAATTCTGTCTGCCTTCCCATCAGACTCTTAGATCACATTTGCTGGGGGAAGTCCCTGACTCCACAGGACCCTGAGGCCCAGAGAAGTCATGGAGGGTCCGCTTCTCCCGCCTCCGCAGCAGCACTAAGGACCCCTCGGGATGTCCACTGAAGGGTCCTGGACTGCGACAGGGTGCAGGCTGGGCTGAGGGACCCCCTCCCCCAATGCATGAATGTCGTGCACCAGGCCTCTAGTTCTTACATAACAAATAGCCAATAATCTTGGGCCAGTTAGGTTGAAGTTTCTGAGGATTCCCTGGGACACCATACCCTACTAGTGTTGTTGGTGGAAGTGGAAGTGGGATTCTTGCAGTATCGTGAGGAAAAGCATTTCTGGGTCCCACAAGGAAGGATGAGGTCTAAAGGTAATATTTGTGATACAAAATAAAAAGATGCCCCATCAGAAGTTCCATCTCTGTCTGTTCTACCATGGAAAATCAGGGCCAGAAATACAGTTAATGTCCAGAGATCCTGTGCCATAGTATAGCTTAGCCCCAGTTCAGCATCCAGGGAGCTTGAGGAAGAATATAGGGGGCCTTCACTCTGAGTAAGATTCATCAGTCTGTTTCATGCTTCTAAAAGTAAGGGGGAGCCCTAACCGGTTTGGCTCAGCGGATAGAGCGTCGGCCTGTGGACTGAAGGGTCCCAGGTTTGATCCGGTCAAGGGCATGGGCGTGCAAGAGGTAGCTGAATTGATGTTTCTCTCTCATCAATGTTTCTAACTCTATCCCTGTCCCTCTCCCTTCCTTTCTGTAAAAAATCAATAAAATATATTTAAAAAAATAAAAGTATGGGGAGATAAGGAAGTCTGAAAAACATTACATTCAGATGAATTGATTGAGACAGGAGAAAGAGAGAGAATGAAAATTAGAAGTGATGAGAATGTCAATGAAACTAAGAACAGTTCAAGAAAGGGAATACATATTGATATATTACGCTGTTCTGTAGACTGTTATTTTCCTAGAAGATATTGCAAACATTTTTTTTTTCATTTCAATAACTATAGATCTGCATTGTAATTTAAAGTAGCTACAATGTAATGAAGCGTGGGGTGCAGGGAGCGGATCTCTCCCTTGTGGGTTCTTGTCTCATGAAGTTTGAAGAATAAAATTTGCAGACTAAAAGGACTTGTTATTCAAAGGGTGGAAATTTATTGGAAGCAAATACAGACTCCCAAGAGGGTAACCCATTAAGCCCCCTTTTTTCTAAGGTTTATAAAGGCTGTAGTTCTTTGTCCCTTCATGCTCCCTTCTAATTGGACCCCTTCCCCATGCTATGACTCTGTGGTTTACTAATTGGTCACCGTTTTTGCAGAATATCAGCTTTAAAGCCCCAAACCCACATAGTTCCCCCTTTTTTTTCTCTCACCCTTATCTTGCAACATTCCTCTGTCTTCTGTGAACATGTTTCCCTTTTTCTAGCATTTCTCTGTCCTCTGTGAAGGTATGTGTCCTTTATCCCTGCACTCCGTGACTGTTCTTTATCCTCTGTGTATGTATGTCTTCCTCTCCCCTTATCCTGTGGCACCGTTCTACCCTCTGTGAATGTATGCCTTCTGGCGGCCCCCAGCCCTCACCTAGGCATTCCTCCCCCATGGCCCTCTTTATTCCTAAATCTGCGTATTTTATCTCTAAAATTCCTTTCGGTAGCTGCTACATATAATTCAATTGTATGTATGCACCATAATTTATTTAACCAATCACCCATTCCCAATTTTTGCTCTTATGCATATTTTTATAAATATCTCTATATAGAGATCTTGACATGTGTTTAAAGATTTCCTTAGGTTAAAATCCTAGAGTCAGAATTATTAGGTCAACATGTCTATAGATTTTGAAGACTTTTTTTTGAAAAATTAAATCTTTATTGTTCAGATTATTACAGTTGTTCCTCTTTTTTTCCCCCCATAGCTCCATCCTCCCAGTTCCCACCCCACCCTCCGCCCTCACTCCCCACCCACTGTCCTCATCCATAGGTGC
>NW_006299390.1:3334510-3343399 GCF_000327345.1 Myotis davidii | reverse complement strand
CACACGATCTCGAGCCTCCGTACCACTGCACTCCACCTCCGCAGCTCCTCTGAGTCTCAGTGTGCTTTTCTCTTTCCTTCTAGTTGTAGAATTTCCACTCAGCCAGCCTTCCTGTAGTTCTGGATGATGTCTGTTTTGTTTTCGTTGTAGCCGCGTCCTCAGGTGCCAGCCCCTTTCCGCACGAGCTCGAGCCTCCGTACCACTGCACTCCACCTCCGCAGCTCCTCTGAGTCTCAGTGTGCTTTTCTCTTTCCTTCTAGTTGTAGAATTTCCACTCAGCCAGCCTTCCTGTAGTTCTGGATGATGTCTGTTTTGTCTTTTCGTTGTATTTTTGAAGTTGTTGTGGGAGGCAGCAATTTCTGGTATTTACCTATGCTGCCATCTTGGTTTCTCATCTGAAGACTTTTGATATATTTACCAAATTTCCTTCTAGTAATTTGCTTCAATTAGCTAAACTTGGAACATCTGGATTAAACAGGAGAGACTGAAAAGGGGTCACAAGCCAATAATACCACCTTAATATGGACAGAAGGAAATGGATATCTTCTCTAGAGAAAAGCATGCATTTATGGACAGGAAAGAATCTCGGCTACTCTACCCTGGCAGGAGCCCTGGTCACTGGAGAAAGAGGATCCCCGCGGGTGCTGGAAGGACTATATCCAAACGGCTTCAGGTAGTTCTGCAGCTACTCTTCTCTATCCCTAGATGTCGCTCGTGGATTCAGAATACAACTGTATCCCTGAGAACACAATGCTCCAAGAAGAGGATTCTGAATCTACCTTGTCCTCTGGGGGAATGGCAAACCCTAATTGGTTAAATTTAGACACATTCAACCCCAAAACTGCGGGGGTGGGAGTGAGGGACAATTAACTGCTCTTACTATTCCAGGGTCAGATATATGAGGGGACTAGAGGTTAGAAGCTGGAAAAATGGTACAGCAGTTGAATTGCCTGAACAAGATTCCAGGAATCTCTCTGTTGCCTGGACAATAAACTAGTTTGGGGTAGGAGAGCCTGCAACTTTTTATTGGCTCCAAAACCTCCAAGGTGCTGGGAAGCTGGGTTTCCCAGAAAACTCCTTGTAAACAGCTGATATTGAAGTCATCATTTCTGGGAAACGAGGGAACCTCAGTGGTTACTCCACTGACAATTATTCTCAGACTTGCTCAATACATGAGGGAGGTGACGGGTGACTCTTCACTGCAGCTGGGTTGTGTGGCTCCTAGTGGCATAGATATCCCTGGGGTGGAGGAAGAACTGGGACACTCAGGTCCTTGCTTGGTGCCCTTGGCTTATGTGTGTCCCCCAGTGAAACCTATTCTTTACTCCTGCCAGGTGACATAGCAGGATTTACCTTTATTCACCTTAGCACACTGCAGAAAAGCAGAAACAAACAGAAGATTATAAAAATAGCCCAAGAGAAAGTCAGAGAACCCTGACAGGAAACCACAAATAGACTGGTAGTAGAGAGGAAAAATATCTACTAAGAGCTGAGAGAAAATAGCTCTCTGAAATTATGGGCCCAGAAAATCTTTAAAGAATGAGAACGAAATAAATTTATTTTGATAAGAAAGTTAGAGAGTTTGCTACTACAAATCAACATTTAAGTTACAGGTAAAAGTTGTAAAAGGAAGGAAGATTACATCAGAAGGAAGGTCTGAAATGCAAGAAGTAATGGTGAGGAAGTGCTAAACATAGACAAATATAAAACAGTGTTTGCAAAACAATGACAATGATAGTATGAAATTTTAATTTAAAATTATTTACCAAAGCAATAGCAATAAGTTTCTAGCAATAAATCTAAAAAATAAGCAAGACTTTAAAACAGGGGTCCTCAAACTACGGCCCGTGGGCCACATGCAAAGACAAATATTGTATTTGTTCCCGTTTTGTTTTTTTACTTCAAAATAAGGTATGTGCAGTGTGCATAGGAATTTGTTCATAGTTTTTTTTTTTTAACTATAGTCTGGACCTCCAACTGTCTGAAGGACCGTGAACTGGCCCCCTGTTTAAAAAGTTTGAGAACTCCTGATTTAAAACAACCACACGCTTGTCACTTTAAAAATATACACAAGTGTGAGAACTTTGAGCTACTTTGTCCCACCTCCAGTCACTTGGCAGGAACACTGGCAGGAACACTTCCACTTTCAGGAAGACCCTGGGGGATGGGAAGGGAGGATACTGAAAAGGCTTAATAAGAAAATGGATATTTGTCAAGTCGGGGAAGTCCTCAACCATGTATTGCTCCTTTTTCACAGTACTTCCCAGCCACACAACTATGGCTCACTCATGATGTGGAATGATAGCTGAAGAGTCTAGTAGTGCTTCTTCATAAGCAACATTCTACCACATCTTGGGGAGCTCTTTTTAGTCCCTAAACACTATGATATATAACTCCTAAGGTTCATCCTTCACCTTTATTCTCAGAGACATGACACAACCTGAGTGGAGTCAGTCCTGGAGAATTGTTGCAGTTATGGAGGACTTTGTTCAAGGCACTTCACATGTACTTATACTTGCCCACTGCTAGTCTCTGTTAGCCCAGCAGCAAAGATGATAGATTTACTAAGTGTTCAAAGCATTCCCACTGTCAGTCTCGGCTCCCACACCCCAGACGAAGCCAGAGTTTTATCTAAGAGAAAATACAAATAGGTCAGTGGTCTCAGGGAGAAGCAAATATAATTTACCTGTTTGTCTTGATGTTTGTTTTATAGAAGGTCACACTCAAGCTCCCAAATGCTTATTCTTTTCCTTCTTGGTCATTTCAAAATTTTCTGCGAAGAGACTCTTTCTCATCAAGAAAAGAAGAGAATAAAATGGAGCGGTAAGGAAGAAATGTGAAGAAGTTTAAAAATGTAAAATATAAAGAATATAAATCAATCTCTGGTAATCAGGAGTAGGGTAATACTATATCTAAAAAAGCAGCCAAGATAAGAAAGGTAAGAGAAAAATGTTGGAAAATTAATGATGGCAAATATGAATCCATACACTCAGGTGCATAAACTTGTTACTTTATTTTTAAGTATATATATATATAATTTAATATGACTTTGGTCCCAATTCCTATAACCAGGTCTACAGAAAGTACAATCTCAATCATATTATAAGCCCCCACCCTTTACCTCAATCCTATGAAGGACTCCAGAAACTTATAAAATATTATAGGTGGTACTTCCCATTTCCAGTCCAACCTAGTTATCACTAATATTTCCATTGTCTTTGGTAGACTTTTGAAGGATCTTCTATTTTGTTGGGTATGTGAATTTTTGCTAATTCTAGGTGACTGTTTAGTCTGTTAGAGCTACTTTAACAAGATACCATAGATTGGGTGGTTTATCAGGGGTGGGGAACTTTTTTTTCTGCCAAAGGGTATTTAGATCTTTATGACATTATTTGAGGGCCATACAAAATTATCAACTTAAAGATTAGCCTGCTATATTGGTCAAACATTTAATTAACTCACCTCTAATGCCTGGTAGGGCCAGACCAAATGATTTCTTGGGCCTTATATGTCCTACGGGCCAGATGTTCCCCACCCCTGGCTTAAACAATAGACTTTCATTCCTCACAGTTCTGAAGGTGGGAAAGTCCAAGATCAAGCACAAATTTGTTTCCTGGTGAAGTCCTTTCAGGCTTACAGATGGCTACCTTTCTTGCTGTGTCCTCATATGGCAGAGAGAGGGGATGAGCTCTGGTCTCTCTTCTTTTTTTTTTTTTTTTAATATATTTTATTGATTTTTTACAGAGAGGAAGGGAGAGGGATAGAGAGTTAGAAACATCGATGAGAGAGAAACATCGATCAGCTGCCTCCTGCACACTCCCCACCGGGGATGTGCCCGCAACCAAGGCACAAGCCCTTGACCAGCATCAAACCTGGGAATCCTCAGTCCGCAGGCCGACACTCTATCCACTGAGCCAAACCGGTTAGGGTTATTCTCTCTTCTTATAAGGATTCTAATCTCACTATGGGGCCTCCCCTTCATGATCTCCTCTAAACGTAATTACTTCCCCAAACCTCCACCTCCAAATACATTATACCAGGGGTTAGGGCTTCAGCATATGAATTTGGGGAGGAGACACAAACATTCAATCCATAACAGTGACCATGCAGCTAATTTCCCACCCAAGTTATGTCAACTTTCCCAATCCAGTCTCAAGTCCCCAATCAGTGGAGACTGCTGACCTCCAAACTCTTCCAAATCTTTGAAAAAACCACTTTCTCTCTTTCTCTCTCTCTCTCTCTACCTCTCTCTCTCTCTCTCTCTCTCTCTCTCAAATGATTCACTTTCCATTTCTTCCTTGCATAATTTCCTCAAGGATTTCAGGCTTTGGGGGACAAATGCCAGAGAAGGAGATTGTCAACACAGAGGCAAAGGAACATCCTTGGAACCAGGGGATTGGGGAATGCACTAAGAAATAATATAAATTAATACCTCAACAAATTACCCTTTCACATTAAAGTCAAATAACCTTGTGTATTGTCAGCTAGACTCAGTACCTTGATTAGGCAACAAACATTACATAGGAATGGGTCCTTGCACTTCCCAGACTCAAGGATGGGGAAAGTAGAGTGAAGACTGCTGATCACAGTGCTAGAAATGCAACATCCTCAGCCTGCAGGAGATTGGCCACTCCTGAGTAAATAACCAGGCACTGCAGTTGTCACCCAACCCATTATCAGCTACTGTCTGTCATATAGGTCCACAGTTCAAAAATGTAGAAAGCTCTGGAAAATGAAAGTTTTGGGGGTAATTGTTTGGAAGCAGTATCTGGATTGATCTGACTTGAAGCTATTCATAGTTATTACTTGTCTTATTTTGTGTGAATAGTCATATGTCTTGCTGGAGAGAAATTAATGTTTAATAATGGGTTATTGTCCCAGACTTGCTGGGGGTAGTAAATAATATATATCCCATGCACCATATTTTCTTTATAAAATCTGAAAAATTCTGAATTCCAGAAGACTAAACCACAAGGGTTTACAAAAATGATTGTGGAACTTGTGTACTTTAATCTTACTGACTTACACACAGAACAACTGTTGCAAGTAAGACTCTTCAAGTCACTTATTCCAACTCTAGGGAAATACTAGTACACCATCAGAGCAGATCACCCTCCACATTGATTAATTTGAAAGTCTAGTCTCTCCTGAGGGTAGACAGGGAGCGATGAAACATGAGGACAGGTAGCACGTGGCTGGGACTCCCGGCTCTCTGTGTGGTGTGTAAGTCTGCTGGCCAAGGAAGCAATAAGTTTGCCATAGCAGTAACTCCCTCCTTTCGGCTGGCCTTTATTCACACATTGGGAACTACAGGGGAAGCTGAAGCTATGTTCTGTGTCCTTGAGATGGAGGTGCAAGGCAAGAGGAGAGCGGAGGGGGCAGTCGCTGTTACCCAGCCTGAAGCTTATTAGCAGAAAGGGACCTTTTGGGGAACATAAATCCAGGTCTTGCAACTTACCAAGGGATTTTGCTGAGTAGCAACCACATGCTTATTAGATCTTAGTTTTATATGAAAAAGAAGATGTGGTTGGGAAAAGGAAAGCAGTAAAGAAAATGAAATAGGAAGGCACTTCAATAGGAAATGGTTTATTTCTTTTCATGAGGTCAGCTGCACAAAGAGGACATTCTCTAAGAGATAAAGGTGCAGACAAGAGTAAAAGAAAATCAAGAGGTAAGGTACTGACATATGTGGGCCTCCTTGCAGCTATTTTGTAGTGTGAAAAGACATCTGGGGCCTATTTTCACAGTTTGAGAAAGCATCCATAATGTGAAGACTTTATTATATAAGAAAACATTCATATGAGCTAGTTCAAATGTTTTACTGAATAAAAGAGGCTTACTTAAATAAATAAACAAGTGTAGTATAAAGTTGTCTACCATATGGCAGACAGATATAAAATATCTTGGAGACGTTCAGTGTGTCCTTACATAATACTATTACTGTGAGTTTTACAGAGCTCACCAGAGGATTTTTTTTGTTTAGAATCTTTCATTATCATCGGAGGCTTGGCAATCTGTCTGTCCTGTGGAGATCCTTGTCAACCGTATGGACTAGAGTAATGTTTGCTCCATAAGGCAAGTTCTCATGAAGAGGCTGGGGAAGAGGGGTGCCATTCTCAAAGGCTGCTTTCCTCGCCAGATGTGGCAGCATGGTCTTGGACCCCTTTGTCTCACTGGGGGTCCACTGGCAGGTTCCTAGCACAAGCTGTCCTACGTTCACATGCTGCTGGTTCTCATCTCACATTTCCTTCAGCATCTTGCCAATTGTATTTACTCTCAGCTTCTGACTGTTTTCTCACACATTTTCTTGGCTGCCTCCTGGGATTGCCTTCTGTTCGCCCTTGGTTTGTGTTTTACTTCCTGGCTTTGGGATGTCATCCATTTTACCTGTTTATATGGTTCTCACCCAGCATCATCTCTGGCTAGATTCAGTATCCCCATTCCCTCCGTCCTCTTCCTGAGAGATGCTGCATTATTTTCCCCTCTGATTAGCCTCCTTTTTCTGTGCCACACGGTTATTCATCCTCTCCTTGATTATTTACACATTTAGATATCAGAGTCTGCCATACATTTCAATTCTGCATCATGCCTCTCTTTTTGGCTGGACAATATTAATTGCTCATTGAGTATTTCACAAGTTGAAGTCAACCATACTACTTTTCTTCTTTTTTTTAAATATATTTTATTGATTTTTTACAGAGAGAAAGGGAGAGAGATAGAGAGTTAGAAACATCGATGAGAGGGAAACATCAATCAGCTGCCTCCTGCACATCTCCCACTGGAGATGTGCCCGCAACCCAGGCACATGCCCCCGGCCAGAATCGAACCCGGGACCCCTCAGTCTGCAGGCCGACGCTCTATCCACTGAGCCAAACCGTTTTCGGCATCCATACTACTTTTCAAAATAGAATCAATTGTGGCCATAAAAACACTTTGGTGAGTCAGGACAAGGATTTTTAAAAAATGAAGTAGAATTTGGAAAATATGAGTGCATTGCAAAAACAGTGGTTTTGTAAAACTTACGTTTTACAAAAGTTGGGGTCTTAGGATCAAGTTATTTTTGATCAATGTAGGTCATGGTTAAAAAGTTTATAGCCATGAATTAGATTTCAGAGTGGGTTAGATACATAAGCTATTCAGTATTTTTGTCTAATATCTTCTCTAGCCATATTTCTAGCAACAGAACCACTTTAATTCCATGCTTCTTGAATAGAGTTTACCCCACCCACCAGCCTTGTCCATCCCCTGGTAATGTGTTTGGTGAAGAGGAAGAAGCAAGTGGCACAAGCCAGTCTAATCAAGTGCTTTCTGCTGTTGTTTCTTTGTCTGTTTTTCTAGAGCTCCCAGGAAAAACTTGTTCTTTCTACTGGAGTTGCCAAATTGATAGAAAACACTTTTAAGAATACCAGTGGACATATTGGAGAGACTTGGAGAGAGATAAATTGCCCCTCATCCCAATGTTACCCCTGAGCTTTTTCAATACATGAGCCAATAGACTTTCTTTTTGGCTTAAGGTAGTTAAATTAGATTTTTGCCCTTTGCAACCAAAAGAAACCTGGCCATTTTAAAATAGCATGGAATGATTAGTGGGAAAGCGGAATTTAGGCATAATAGTGTCACACATTATATATATGACTCTTGGAAAATCTCAAAAGCTGTATAGGTCTCAGTTTTCTCTTCCTCTGGAATACGAGAAGTGGATCAGATGGTAACTCACAATCTTCATTGGTCATAGGAGTTCCCTGTGGGGCTTTAAAACATACAAATGCCTAAGCTCCCTATTAGGTTTTCTGATCAAAATCTGTAAGAATGTGGCCTAGGCAGGCATTTATAAGTTTTAAATGACCTTAGGTAATTCTGATGTATAGCCACATAGCCCACCATAGATAAGTGCTGGAGTAGGTAATCTCTAAGGCAGTGGTTCTCAACCTTCCTAATGCCGCGATCCTTTGGTACAGTTCCTCATGTTGTGGTGAACCCCCAACCATAAAATTATTTTTGTTGCTACTTCATAACTGTAATTTTGCTACTGTTATGAATCATAATGTAAATATCTGATATGCTATATGTGTTTTCTGATGGTTGCGACCCACAGGTTGAGAACCGCTGCTCTGAGCCGTTTTCTGTCCTTAATACTCAATGTTCTGTGGTTCCTCCCAGATCACACAGTCTGATTAAATTTTCAGCAGTTGACATAGTGACGAATGCAGAATCTGGATTCACACTACTTTTGTGGACTGGCATGAGATGAATAATGCAATGTAAATGGTAACAATTACTAATTAAGATGTGCTATCACTATTCTTAATTGGCCTTATAGAGAAGAAACATCAATGCATCAATCACTTTTTCTTAGTGCATACACTCACAGGTTGTTTTACCATCATAATGAACTCCTTTTTTTTTTCCCTGAGAAAATTGGGGCTCAGGGAAGGAATATGGAAGTAAAAAAATAATAATAAGTGCAAGAAAGTCAGATGGTTAATTTTGCTATGTGTCATTGCAAATATTTCTAGTATCCAGAAGTGTCACATTTCAGTTTTTTCCTGCATCAGAGCACAAATATAAATTAGAGATGTGAGTTAAGTAATGATCCAATGGCTTCAGTGGTCTTTCTTAAGTCATGTTATTCTTGCCTAACGATTTCATAATGCCTTCAAATGCACGTATTCAATTCAGTGTTTTGTGGGTCTCTGGAGCTATGGGCACAGAGGGGAGAAATATGTGTATGTAGGTCTGTTCTTGAATGATTGATGATGACCTTTTGGAGGAAAGAGGAGGGTGCATAGGGACAACCAAATAGGGAGAGTAGGGGAGGCAACATAGGAGACATTTTTACATCTAAGGAAGTAACTCTTTTTGAAATGTTAGTCTGTCAGCCTTGACAAT
>NW_006299390.1:3333853-3334308 GCF_000327345.1 Myotis davidii | reverse complement strand
GGGACAACCAAATAGGGAGAGTAGGGGAGGCAAGATAGGAGACATTTTTGCACCTAAGGAAATAACTATTTTTGAAATGTTAGTCTGTCACCTTGACAATTTTTTATTTTTCACATTCGGAGGAAACTGGGATGAGTAATTACAGGCAGTAACTGTCATTGTCAAGATAGTTCTGTAATTAGAGAAACACAAAATATGTCTTTTTTAGAGGAACCTCAAATAGAGCCATGAGAGCAGCCATCAGATAGAAAAGGTTAATAAAGTCAGAACAGTCAGACGATGGTGCCAAAGCTGAAGATTATAGCCACATCCATGACAGGAGAAGACATTCTGTCATCCTGAAAGCACGGACCTGCATTAAAGCAAATCTGGACAGAGCAGTCTGGGTCCTGGAATCTGCAGTAGAAGTGAAGGGAGGGCACAAAGGGGAAGACAAATAAATTCCTATGCACCAA
>NW_006299390.1:3328829-3333186 GCF_000327345.1 Myotis davidii | reverse complement strand
AAAGAAAAGAAAAGTATTAAGATTTAAATCTACTAGGCTAGAGGGAAGGTGTTTGTTCACATATGTAGCTTTTCCCCTTTTCATTTAATATTCAGTATAATGGAGACCAGTTTTCACCCTGGGCTTGAGCCAATAAGGGTGAGGCAAAAGTAGACTTACAGTTGTGAGTACGGGAAACCCAGAGTTTATTATTATATTATTTATTAATTATTGTATTATTTTCCATGTGAACAACTGTAAACCTACGTTTGCCCCACCCTGCAATATCAAAACCAGTACTCAGTTGTATCCAAGGATAATTGTTACCTGTTGGTACATCCAGGAGGAGCTAGATGAACATTACTGATGATAAAATGATAGTCATGGTTGTGGTTTCAAAAAAGAGAAGTAGCTAGAGTTTAAACTGCGGGCAGCCTAATGAGTTGATTAAAAATCTAACATTTCTGGTTCAAATAGAAATGTTAATTATGTACAAAGAAGAGAAGTGAAAAATGATGCTCTTTATAATTCCAATCATATTAGAGAGGCTGATGGTACAAAGTACTTTCAAGTAGTTTCATTTCTGTTGAATTGATGCCTCATTCAGAAGCTGTGACAATATCACTGCACATAGCTCAATGTAATTGCAAGATTCCCCCACCTGGAAACATGGGGAATGTTTCATTCCTCAAACATTCATTAAGACACCAGGGTAGAGGTGCTGAGGAAATGAAGATGAAGGAGACATAGTCTCCACCATCATGAAGCCCAAAATTTAGGCAAGAAGAGATTTACAAATACATGTGTATTAAGTTTGGACATGGAAATATTTCCAAATGCTAAGAGAGTCTAACTCTGCCACAGGTCAAGAGAAAGCTTCAGAGAGTATTTGACGTTTGAGTTGAATCATGAGAGAATGTTAAAATAAAATTCATTGTTTAGAAAGACTACACTTACAGCAGTGTGGAGAAAGTTACTTGATCACCTCACATGTACCAGGTTTGAAGAGAGGCAGACTAGCAGCTAAGAAATCCATTAGCATCTCACTCAACTCAGCTTCTTTAAAATCTGGCTCTCACTCCTGTAGAAAATGAAAACACAGTAGAGAGGAAGATTTCAGGAAACAAGTGGTATGTGCGTTTCTCTGGTTTCAGTCTAGCTCTCACCTATTATGCCAAATGACTTTTTTCCTGACTCATGACCTTCTGATCCACTGTTTGGATTCTAATTAAGATCACTCATTATTCAGGAAATCTCACAGAGTAATGCTTGGTTACAAACACCCTTTTGGCACAGTCTCAAGACCTCCCATATGTTTCTCACAGGCTGCACATACCAGATTTTCTTTAGTTCCATGAGTTGGCCCAAGACAATAGGAGGCTAATGTCACCTCTAGGTGAGAAGTGACACAAGACTAAACAAAGATGGGGGGTCTTGGGACTAAAGATGTGTCACAGGAAAAATAATGGGACTTAGTTACCAATTAAATGCAGAAGATAAGGATGAGAGTGAGATACTGACTTTCAGGTTTCCAGCTCGAGAGACTGGGATGCCTGACCAAAGGTTATAAGAAGAAGGGGGAAAGCAAGGTACATAAAAGAGATATGAAGGTTTTTTGGAAACCTTCGTGCTGATTTTGAGCTCTCTTCAATTCATCCCAGTTCAGTAGTGCATGTTCTACCCGTCTATTAAATATTGATAAATCCTAGGGTTTGATTCTTGCTTGCCTTGTCTTACCCTTACATATAGACTCTACATGATCTTGTCCATTCTTATCCATTGTAAGAGGCCGTGAGTTTGACATGCTAGCACAATTGCCTCAGCTGCAGAGAGTGCCATTGCCAACGTCATCTCATCTCTGGGCCATCGCCACCTGATACTTGATTAATGTAGGAGTATGAAGCTTGGCCACCTTGACCCAATTTGGACTAATTTCAAAGGTTCTTTCTAGCTCTAGGGTTCTCTTTGTGGTCAGCCAAGTTGTCCCAACCAGAGGATTCGGCACCCAGCAGTGCCTTTCACATAGGTGCTTCATATCTGAGTCTGGACAGACAAAATGCCACAGAGGAGATGCTCCACAGAGATTACTCCAATGAATGAGGAATAAATGAGCTCCCTCCTGTGGTTGAAAATAACTTTATTTAAAATAAGTTGTTTGAAAACACATGTAAACTTGAATTTTACAATGTTTGAAGCTCCGCTATGAATCAAGTAACACCCAGGCATGTGTATGTTTGTCAGCGTACATGCAGAGAGATCATTTGAAAACAAGCATTTTCAGGATGGTGACTTAGGAAGACTCTGAACTCTCCTCCTCCCATGGACACACTGATCTACAGCTACATATGGAACAACTGCCTCTTACGAGAACATAAAGGCCGAGTAACAGCTGCACCCTGGACAAACAAGAAGAAAATCACAGTCAAGCAGGAGAGACCCCACACACAACCTTGCCATAAACTCCACCCCCCAGTGTGGAGACCCATGACGGGGAGGAAACTCAAAACCCAGAACTTCTCCCTCCGGAGCAAAGAGTTTGAACCTCACAGAGAGCACCCAAACTTTTAAGACATACACTTGGAAGATGAACTCCCAAATCACCTAGTTTTGAAAAACCCACAAGACTGGAGCAACCTGAGAAATGGCTCTTAAAGTGGTCCTGAGATTGGATTCACCTGCCCCAGGGCCCAGCTCAGAGGTAGCCAATCACATCCAGACTCACCTGCTTTATGTTAAAGCATCAGCCTGAGGGGCAGGCTTCTATTTAACACATATATCTACTGCAGAAGTCTGCTCGTACTCTCTGAGGACGAAGACTTGCAAAGGCCATCTTCGCACACTGCCTTTGCAGTTGCTCCCAGAAGGGAGAGGTTAGATACACCTGGAGCCCTGAGGTATTGGCCGCCGCAGCCTAGGAAATACCTCTTGAGCGCCTGGCTCTGGAGTCCAGGGGAGCTTGTGTTCCTGGTCCCACGGAACTGTAAGTTTGAGAACAGTTTCAGCGCCCTAAAAATCCCCTAACCTCTATCCTTCACATATTCATTCTTTCTGCTCCCCCCTGGCCCCCTGATAACCGCTGATTTTTGTTATTGTCTCTCTACTGCCTTTTCCAAAATATCATGTAATCGGAATCAGTCTTTTCAGGCTGGCTTTATTCACTTAGCATTATGCTTTTAAGGCTTTCTCCATATTTTCTGTGGCTTGACAGCTCATTTCTTTTTATTGCTGAATAATATTTCACTGTATGGATGTATCACAATTTTTTTCTATTGCTTAATGTATTACAAAGGGTATTACATATGTGTCCTTTTTTTTCCCCCCCGCCCTTGACAATCCCCTGGCCTCCCCTACCCCCCAGTGTCTTATGTCCATTGGTTATGCTTATATGCATGCATACAAGTCCTTTGGTTGATTTCTTACCCCCCTACCTCCTGCCACCCAACCCTCCCCGGCCTTCCCGCTGCAGTTTGACAATCTGTTTGAGGCAGCTCTGCCTCTGTATCTATTATTGTTCAAAAGTTTATAATGGTCTCTATTAACCATGAATGAGGGAGATCATGTGGTATTTTTTCTTCATTGACTGGCTTATTTCACTTAGCACAATTTGTTTATTCATTGACCATTAAAGGGCATCTTGAATGCTTTCAGGTTTTGGCAATTATGAATAAAATTGCTGTAAATATTCCTGTGTAGGTTGTTGTGTGAACATATGTTTTTAACTCAATTGGGTAAATAGAGCATAATTGCTTAACTGCTTGTTAAGACTATGTTTAGCTTTGTAAGAAAGTGCCAAACTGTCTTCCAAAGTTGTTATACCATTTAGCACTATTACCAATGAATTAGTGTTTTGCTTCACATCTTTGCCAGTGTAGTACTGTTTACTAATGCCAGTTTTTTGGATTTTAGCCTTCTAATAGGTGTTGTGGTATCTCATTGCTGTTTTATTTTGCATTTCCCTAATGACAAATGATATTGAGATCTTTCCATATGCTTCTGTGCCATCTGTATATATTCTCAGGTGAAGTGTCCACATCTTTTGCTCAAATTTTTATTGAATTATTGGTTTTCTTATTTTTGGGTTTTAAGAATTCTTAGTATATTTTTGACAAAAGTTTTTAACCAAAAGAGTATGGTCATACTTGGAATATACAGTAAAGAGTTCTCACAAAGTATTGTTGACCAGGTCTTATTGAAGTAGATCTTAGACATAGCTATTAATTTTAAACATAATTATTTTATTCTGAAATTTACCTAATTATCCAGACTTTTCTGATTTATTTCTTTTATGTGTAAAGTCTTGTATCCACTAAAATTAAAAAAAAAATCTTCATTTAAAAAAGTTGGAAAATAATATATTCATGTGTCTGGATTAAGAATG
>NW_006299390.1:3321344-3328806 GCF_000327345.1 Myotis davidii | reverse complement strand
AAAAAAAAATCTTCATTTAGAAAAGTTGGAAAATAATATATTCTATGTGTCTGGATTAAGAATGGCTGAAATTGTATGAGTAATAGAAAGGTAAAACCAGAATTCCCTCCAAAATATTCTTCTTCTACAATATTCATTTATTAAAAATAGGAAGGTAGAATTAGAGAAATTCAAAATATTTTTAAAAGACATTTTAAAATATTGCTTTTCACAGGTAGTAATAAGTAGATTTTGCTATAAAGCCTTTATTTTAGAGTCAAAGGAATAGAGAATAAATGGTGGCAGTCCAGGAACAGTTGATAGTGGAAATTAATGTTCATAACAGCATCATATACCTATAAAATAGTGCTGATTGTTATAGCTAGTATACAGAATCCAATTGACTTCCTCAGGATTAGCACAGTAATGTAATTATAATCTGAAATCATTATATCTGCCTAAATAAAATAAGAATTTGTACCAGAAAAATATTAATTCCTTTACCCACATTTTGTATTTTATGTAATTCAAATTCCTCCTATATGAATTATACATCACATAGTTCTATCAGAATTTTACTTACAGAAGAAAATGGAAGCACCAACGAAGATGCCATCTTACCCCTACCTACAATTAAAGTTGGAAAATTCTGTAAAAACAAAGGTACTCTACTGTGGGAATATCTGGTTAACAAGAAACAAACCCTTCTGGGAAGGAGGACAGATAGGAGTAAGGCCTCAAAAAGCAAAGCAAAATACAGAATCAAAGAGCTAATCAGTATTTTTTGAGTTGACTGGATGGAGTAAACTGCATGGTTCAAGTAATGGGTTACCCTCCTCATTTGTACATGATTTTTATAATTTTCTATGCACCAAATCAAATGAAAAAGCTCATTTGCAGAAAGTTCTTTCAGTATGTTTGAATGTCCAGAGGGCATTTTAATGAGGAGTTTAGAGATCTGGGTTCAAGTCCAGCTGCCATTTATTAGTTGTGTAATCATGGATTATAATGTTGTTGTTGTTTTTAAATATATTTTATTGATTTTTTACAGAGAGGAAGGGAGAGAGATAGAGTCAGAAACATCGATGAGAGAGAAACATCGATCAGCCGCCTCCTGCACATCCCCCACCGGGGATGTGCCCGCAACCCAGGTACATGCCCTTGACCAGAATCGAACCTGGGAACTTTCAGTCCGCAGGCCGATGCTCTATCCACTGAGCCAAACCGGCTTCGGCATGGATTATAATGTTTAAAAGTGTAGCCTCTGGAGGTCAGCTCCTGGATTTGAATATTCTCCGTTTTTTCCTTCCCCAGTTCTCTCTACCCTCCCCCAGCTTTTCTGCCAAAATGTCCTTTCACTTCTTCCCTCTCCTTCCTGCTTCTCTTCCCCTTTCATCTCTGCCCTCTGTTTTTTTTTTTCCTCTTTTTCTTTCTCCTAGTCATTTTTGTCCACAGTCTTCCTACTTCTATTTCTGAAAGATATTCACAAAGCTTGCTTTTTAAAGACCAATTTACTAAATGTTAATACAATAGCAAAGTATACCCAGTTTCATGTCTTTTATTAATGTCATTTCTTTTAAAACAGCCGTGGGCAAACTACGTCCCGCGGGCCGGATCCGGCCCGTTTGAAAAGAGTAAAACTATTGAAAAAAAAGACCGTGCCCTTTTATGTAATGATGTTTACTTTGAATTTATATTAGTTCACACAAACACTCCATCCATGCTTTTAAGAACCCATTGTGGTCCTCGAGTCAAAAAGTTTGCCCACCCCTGTTCTAGAAGGACCCAGAGTAACACAAGAGGCATTCAGCTTTGGAGAAGTCAGTGGCTATAAGGTTGAGTCCCGGGAAGTTGCAAAGGTTGTAGGAAAGTCAAGGTCTTGGCATCAATACTTGATGAGGGCTATTGTGAATGTTTCTTTATCGGATCAGTTCTAATGTGTGCTTGGGGACATTTTCTTAGAAGCTTAGCCTCATTATCCCTACAATTCCATGAGCTTCTTTTTAAAGAAATATATTTTATTGATTTTTTAACAGAGGACAGGAGAGGGATAGAGAGTTAGAAACACCAATGAGAGAGAAACATCGATCAGCTGCCTCCTGCACACCCCTCACCGGGGATGTGCCCACAACCGAGGTACATGCCCTTGACCGGAATCGAACCTGGGACCCCTCAGTCTGCAGGCCAACGCTCTATCCACTAAGCCAAACCGGTTAGGGCAATTCCATGCGCTTCTTAATATCTTAATGGAAAGTATAATTTATGCTTAATCAACCAAGACAACTTTTTCTTCTTCTGGGTAAGAACTTAGATACAGAAATTGGTTATAGAAGTAGGTCAATGATACATAACCTCAGGGAAATAGAGTAATGCTGGAATGGGTTATCTGAACTGGTTGAGGCTGGTGGGGCCTAAAATCTACCTACTACTAAGAGATAGATTCTGGCAGCACATGGCACACCCACAGTGACAATAGAGCTAATTAATGCAATTGACACCTACAGCCTCATGGAGTAAAGGGCCCATTAAAGGCAAGACTGTGTGACCAAGTGCCTGCTACCTCAGAAAAAAACATGAATATAGTGAGGAATTTAAGGGCTGTACGATAAGCTGCTTGCTTCTAATTATTCTGAATAGCTTAAAGAAAAGAAATTAAATCCTCAATTTATTAAAATTTCAGCTCACAGGAAAAAAATGGGATAGCTATGATTATGATATACAATTTCTTATCAAAAGTATTTGTAGGATAACATATCAGAAAACCAAACTCAAAATGTGACTCTCTGGATTGCTTCATTGTATCAGTTGAGTTCACAGCCGTCAGTGCCTGTTCTCTATAAAAAAAAAAAAATTTAAAGGAAAGAATGGGACCCCCAAGAATTGGAGTGAGGACTTATAGGAAGATTTGAGTGACTCAGAGTATTTCAAATTCACAAATTCCCCTGCACCCTCTCTCCAGAAGTACCACCTGTCCCTCCGTCTGAGGCGAACCCTCCTGGCTTGTATGTATAAGATGCTGTGATTATCTCACCTGTTTCCCTGCAAGGAGCGGGGTAAGTCTCCTGCCACTTGGACCATCTCCCATTGTCTCCACATCTTTACCTGGAGTCAGTTCCCGCCATCAAGCCCAAAGTTGGAAAATATAAAATCAAACCCAAGAATCAAATACTCACATTCCAAAATAATAGCAAGATTTTGTTAATTTGTGTTGATGAGAGGAAGGAAAGAAAGGAGGGAGAGGAGGAAGAAGAAAGAATATGTTGTTCTAAAAGAGATAGAACAAGAAGGGGGGAAATCAATAATTTTAGATTGGGTTAAATATATCAATATGAGTGCACTTAGCAGAGTTACTGGATTATGTTTGAGAGAATTACATAAACATTGTTTACATGGCTGGTTGCCTGAAACCTAGACTCAGTAGTAGTGCCTGCTGTGAATGCTTATCAAATGCCCCTCTAGAGATTCCCTAGATCAGTAGGTAGAGGCTGTCAGACAACTCCTCCGACAGTCCAAGTCTTGTTTACTCAGTGGGCTCATGGAAAACATAACTAACTTAGCCACAGTCAGAATCTGTTGCTTGAAACTAAAGCCTGTAATACAACATATATATTTAATTTTAAAAATTTTAAACACAAGGTATATTAATCCAAATATATACATTAAAATTATATATATATACATATATATACATATATATATATATTAAATGTGTTTTTAAATTATTTATTTTAAGGAATTGACTCATGCTATTTTGAATGATGGCAAGTCCAAAATCTGCAGAGTGGGCCGAGAGGCTGGAGACCCCAAAAAGCTGATGTCACAATTCAAGACTGAAAGCTATATGCTGAGGAAATTCCCTCTTGCTCAGGGGAGGTCAATCTTTTGTTATATTCTGGCCTTAAGCTGATCGAATGAGACCCACCCAATAGAAGCCACTCTGCTTTACTCAAAGTCCACCTATTTAAATGTTTATCTCATCTAACCTCACAGAAACATCCAGAATAATGTTTAGCCACATATCTGGGCACTGTGACCCAGCCAAATTGACACATAAAATTAACCATCACAGCAGGTAAATAAAGCTTTTTATCGGAATACTGAGGATCTGCATTATCAATGAAGAATCATTACTAGATGATTGTATTTGGCCTTTTTGTAAGTAACCTGAAAAGTGAATGCCTAGGACAATGTAACTTGAGTCCAGTCTAAAATGTTGAATTTAAATGCTACAGAATTCCCTTCTACACACTTTTTAAAAATTGGTTGTTCTAATGGTTAATGTCTAAGAGGGCACAAATCATGCTTACTCTCAATTCTTTTTTTCTCAGTCAGTATGCTTTATTCAGAGATCGAAAGCAGGTCAACTTGGTATTCATGACACATACTAAAATAGAAGCCTGTGAAAGATAATGGGTAAACATTAGACTCCGAAGTTCTGATCCATGGGGTCATCAGACTATTGATCTTGCTTGCTTATGTTTCTTTTACCAATGGAAATCCTAAGATATGTCACCTTAATGTGTATTACTAGAAAATAACTGCAAAATCACAGAATAGATCATACACTTCAGTGAAAGGCGAACAGATAAAGATGATTGAGATTCTCCCTAGACAAATGGAAGACTTAACAACAATAGTATATTCTTTTCATTTAATTTGGACAAGTTTATTTTTTCATGATGTTAGGACGATAGAGGCCCTGCAGATAATATTCTCATAAAAATTTCTCTGCCAAATATATACACTCAAATGAGATATAAAAAGAATCAGTGAATTGTTCTGTTAAAAGCCAATTTTTTTTATAATAAAAACCTGCATAATAAAACTTTATGCATTATGATATAATTATTTGACCTCCCTTGAACTGAGAATTTTAAGGACTCTGAGAATCAGACAAAAAGCTATTTCATTTCACTGAAGGGTTTATATGTCTCCCCTTTAAACCAAGCCAGTATACAGTGTTCAAGGTAATTATTACTTAGTGACTCACATCAGGAGTTTCTTGGCCACTCACTGAAGTAGTACACTAAACACGCTATTTCACACCAGGTTTCTCATCTCAGAACCCACAAGTGCTCCCCAATACTGCTTTTGAATAAAAGCCCAACTATTCTAGAAAGTATCATGGAAGTGCACATATAAATTTACCTTTCATAGTATAATAGTTAAGAACAAAAAGTTATTATTTTAAACAATCTTCAATAGTTTAATGATACACCTGTCGATAGCATGGTAAAACAGTTTCTCTTGTATCTACTTGCAGTTCACAAAATGCCCATGCAATGTGTGGCTATTGCAATAGATGGCAGTGTTTTAAAACTTCCTCCACTTGCAATTCAGGACGATTGAATAATTGTCTTTAATCAGGCTATTTATATTATATATAGATGAGTCTATGCAAAACCGTCATGCTTTGGTTTTCACCTTTGTTACTTCCTGGGCAAATGCTAAAAAGCAGTACAACTTGAATTAACAAACATTATTTGTGTACTTGAGAGTTGCCAGGTGTTACTTGGGGAGTACATGAAATTCCCTGAGTACATGAAATTTCCTGAGGCAGGAAAAGCATGGTCAAATTGTGCTAATAATGGTTATCTGCAGGTACTAATAGAGCCCAGGTAACATTAAATGTGGTTTGTTTGCTTGTTTGTTTTTTTAAAAAAACAAACAATATTGAAGTAGGGGCTTAAATCTTATATAATCATAGGCATTTAGAAACCCCAGGAGAGTTGAAATTATTCTCCATTGAAAAATAGTTCTGACTCTCAGATTTTCATTGTAAATCTTTACAAAATGCTGGCTGTGTATTGTTGAGCACCAATAATGTGTTATTTTCATTGACTATAGATGTGTATGTCCCTAGTTTTTACTAACTCCACCTAGAAGCAGCTATTTAATCTTTGCTTTTTCGTTTGCTTGTTTTGTTACCATGTCTTTTTACCACAGAGCTATAGTGAAAATAATTATCCCTAAAAATAGGTGGAGGTTCCTATAATTGGAGGAAGGCCAGTAGGAAACCAACACAACTCCTGATTAAGCATTTTGTGGAATTCACTCTTCTCCAACCTGGCACTTTATTCTCTCAAACACTTTCTGAATGCAGAATTTTAAACACATCAACAGCCGATGATGAGTAATGATCTAGAAACTGCTTCATACACACCCAGTCAGTGGTTTTCCTATTTTATGCATCTACCCCTGTTCATCAGTCTATACTGGTCCCCATTATCTGTCCCGACCTCACCGGGGCCGTTTCAACCTCACCGGGGCCGTCCCGACCTCACCGGGGCCGTTTGGTTTTCCTATTTTAGATTAATCCCTGGTCATGCTCTTTGCCCCACTTCCTACTGCTCCCTCAGGGTATTTGCTCTTCGAATCATCCATTCTATCTTCCATCTCAATTTTTCCTTTCATTGGCTTCCTCCTCTTAGCCTAGAAAGATACACAATCTTTCCTATCCTAAAACAATTAAAATCAAAAGCCTTTCCCTTGATCCAGAGCCTTATTTTGGTTATTGCCTGTATTAGCTCAGGCTGCTATAACAAAATACCATAGAACGAGTGGCTTAAACAACAGACATTAATTTTTTCACAGTTCTGGAGGCTGTAAGATCAAGATCAGGGAGCTAACAGGATGGGTTCTGGTGAGCTTCCTTCTTGGCTTGCAGAGAGCCACCTTCTCACTGTGTCCTTACTTGTCAGAGAAAGAGAGATCTCTCTCTCTTCCTCTTCTTACAAACCCGCTAATGCCATCATGTGGTTCCTGCTCTCATGAGCTAATCTAACCCTACTTATCTCCCAACCACCCTATCTCCAAATACCATCACATTGATGTATTTATGATGGCACGCCACATCACAACATATGAATTAGGGTAGGCGCATACACATTCATTTTATAACATTGCCCCATTTTCCTTCCTCCGGAAATTTGCTGATCACATTTTAGAAAAAGAACTTTCACTTCCTGCTCCTCTTCCTCACCCCTCATTTTCCCATAAATCTCCACAGTTTGGCTTCTTTCCTCACAATGTGACTGAAATAATTAAGATCATCAGCGACCTTAATATTTAAGTTCAGATACTGCTTCTTAGTTCTGATTTTATGTCTCTTGAATGCCCAGTGCTGTTGACCATTTTATTTCTTCTTGGCGTCTTCCCCTGGCTTCCAAGACATGATGCTATTTCTGGCTCCTCCTCGTTCCAGAGTTTCTCCTGCTCAGTCTCCTTTGGATTGACTTCCTCAGGGACCCCAAAGTCAGGGTTCCATCCCTGGCTCTTCTCTTTGTCATCTATATCCTCTCCTTCCACTCACTTTGTGTCTTAATCACTGACTCTGTGCTGTTATAACTCACTCTTGTACCTCTCTGTCCATGATGTAAAAGGAGCTGCCTGCCTGCCTGGCCTGGGAACCTGTATCACCGTCCTAGTTATTTAAACAAGTATGTTTTCAGATGGAATTAAAATCTGCCTCCTTACTGACCTG
>NW_006299390.1:3312778-3321252 GCF_000327345.1 Myotis davidii | reverse complement strand
TCTAAATTGTGGAATCAATGGACTGGAAGAGGCAAAATGGTAGTAATGAGGCCCTAGCCACTGCAGACTGGAGAGCTGGTGACCCTTGTTATGCAGTGACATTTAGTCAAACTATTTCCTGCCCTACATTAGGACAGAGTCATGCCAATCAAAAGTAGAGGAAATGGAAGAGAACATTTAGCAGTTTGCTTTGTACTGGCAATCTAGGAAAACTCTTTTTAAAAATGTATTTTTAATTGATTTTTAGAGAGAAGAAGGAAGAGAGAGAGAGACTGATATGAGAGAAACATCAGTCAGTTGCCTCCTGAATGTTCCCTGATCAGGGATCACACCGGAGGAAACCTGGGTATGTGCCCCAACTAGGAATCAAACCCGCACTTTTTAGTGTACGGGACGATGTTCCAACCAACTGAGCCACACCGACCAAAGATAAACTCTTAAAATATATATATATCTTAAATCTCGAAAATGGATTTTCTTAATTTTCTCTTTCTACTGCTCCTTAGTAAGTATGGTTTCCAGGATGCTCCAATGACTTTTGGATACTTCACTTCAATTTCTTTCTTAAAATCTGCCACTAAAAAATCAACACAATACCCTACAAATAAAGGAAGTATTTGTCTCATGTGAACACTATTTGTTTTAAGACAGAATGATCTTTTACAAAGTGTTTTCATGAAAAAAAACTTGTTTCCAAACCACACTTCCAAAGCACACTTGGGTTTTCTCTTTTTAATAAAAAAAAATACATAAATTACCATTTATTTTCATTAAGTTTCACGCCACAGGTTTTTTTATGTACTATTCTAGCTCATAGAAACAACAAATTGAAATTATGTAATTCAATCTTCTTATTGAATAAATCATCATTTCTAATTTTACCTTTTGAAATTTAAATAATATTGCTTTCTGGGACTTTCTCCAAGTCACTGATATTGTTGAACAGAATGAAGTCAGGAAGAACCTCTTACACTTTATTGAAGACACTGCATTGCTGTGTGCTTTACTCAGGGTTTGCTCTGAAAGTGGGCTGACCCACACGATGTCATTCACAAACACCAACTGTGTTTGTGCAAGCTTCCATAACTCAGCAACGGTGTTTTCATGTCAACAACCCATCCATCCATGAGGCTGTTGTGAAAACCTTCATCAAAAATTTATTAAAAATCAAGATACATTAAATGCTTGTGATGTTGCTGTGTTCCACTAGACCTTAAGTTTTATCCAAAGGGGAAAATTTCCCTTACCTATGATTGTTCTTGCTGAACTTGTTTTTGTAGCCAATGACCACTACATTTGTCATTAACTACTCTATTTTATCATATGTCCAAAATTTTTCTCTTTATCTTGATTTTTATGTTTGTTTTCAGACTAATTTTAATTAGCCTTTCCTATTCCTTTCTCATTTGTATACTTGTCTTGAGTAGTTAGGCTAGGCCACTGACCAGAGAGAATTTCTTTGTTAGGAATTGCTTCATTGTTCTAGAGTATTTTCCTGCCATATTTCTGCAGCTTGGTTTGTCACAGTGATGAGAAATTCTCTATAACCTCTCTAAACGGATACTTCTCTGCAGGGGGGTAAGCGATCAACCAAAGGACTTGTATGCATGCCTATAAGCCTAACCAATGGACATAAGACACTGGGGAATAGGGGAGGCTAGGGGACTGTCTAGGGCGGGGGAAAAAATGGACACATATGTAATACCCTTTGTAATAAAAAATAAAATTTGAAAAAAAAAAAAAATTTATTAAAAATCAAGATACATTAAATGCTTGTGATGTTGCTGTGTTCCACTAGACCTTAAGTTTTATCCAAAGGGGAAAAGTTTCCTTTACTATGATTGTTCTTGCTGAACTTGTTTTTGTAGCCAATGACCACTACATTTGTCATTAACTACTCTATTTTATCATATGTCCAAAATTTTTCTCTTTATCTTGATTTTTATGTTTGTTTTCAGACTAATTTTAATTAGCCTTTCCTATTCCTTTCTCATTTGTATACTTGTCTTGAGTAGTTAGGCTAGGCCACTGACCAGAGAGAATTTCTTTGTTAGGAATTGCTTCATTGTTCTAGAGTATTTTCCTGCCATATTTCTGCAGCTTGGTTTGTCACAGTGATGAGAAATTCTCTATAACCTCTCTAAACGGATACTTCTCTGAAAGTATCATTACCATTGTGTCACACAAGAGTTCTCCCCAAATTAAAGATGATGCTTTCATTGTCCTTTGCATATCAATGTCTCCGAAGTATGTTAGTGAGACTCAGAGTGTGATTTTCATTCAATGATTTAATCCCAGACACATGAATATAAACATATTTTAGGCAATTCTGATTAGCTGTATCAAGGGTTTGTTTCACACTCAGTTACAAACATTCCAAACACTTTGATTGCAGTGTAAATGCTCAGCCTCAAGGTTCTTTCACATTCTAAAATATTTCTTCAAAATTGATGGTTGAAAATCTGTTCCTCCCAATTTTTACAGCTTTCCAGAAGTGTCTGAGTCAAGCAAATAGCATCGTCTTTCAGTTTTGTCTCTTCTTAACTTCCCTTCACCTAGTTGTCATTAGGGCCTTAGCCAGTAGAGCAAAAGAACTCTAGCTGTTCTCTTAGCCTTCCTACCACATACTCGCAGGCTGCATTTTCCCTGAACTTCTCTTTTACTGTCCTTTGCTCATCACCGACAATCTCTCATCCTCATTATTGCTGGTCCATCCTTTGTCTTCCCAAGCCTACACAAGTGACCCCCATGAGCAGCATTTGCAGTTATATTAAATCTCATCTACAATTAAGTTTAAATTTTCTAAGTGTTTGCCCTTGACTTCTAGCTGTGAAAGGAGACACTTTGATTCCTGTGAAAATAATTTCAGGACATTGTCAGCAGGTAAAAGAGAGTTTTGCTTCTGGTGGGGAGAGTTATTTTCTTCTTGCTCCTGAATCAGATTATGTCTACAGCTATCACAGTAAAGCCCCTTTTGCCCTTTATTTAGGGTGCCTGACATAAAGGGGACCTTGGTCAGAATGGGCAGTGGAGAGTCTGGGCCAATCTCTTAAGAGAACTATTTCAAGAAAACTACAGGGCAAAATTTGGGGGGAAAGAAACAGCCCTCTCTCCCCCAATTTGGTCATATGTAGCAATAAATTTGACTAATTGTGTCATTCTTAGGTTGACAGTTACCTTAATTTACAGAGAGGTCCAATATAAGAAAAAATCCTAGTAAAAAATCACTAGGGTAGATTGAAAACAGAAATTACCAGTTAAACTCAGAAATAGCCGAAAGGGAATGAAACAACAGATACCCCTTTCATAACTTTCAGGACTATAATTTAATCCCTTTAAGAACTCAGTAACCATATTGAAATTGTATTTTTGCTTCATAAGCCAATGAATTATTGAATAACATGTTCAGCAGCAGTTAACTAAAGATTCTACAGGGGTGGGTAAAGGTAGGTTTACAGTTGTAAGTATGGGAAAATTTATTCCTGTATTATTATTTATTAATCATTGTGTTATTTTCCAAACAAAAAACTGTAAACCTACTTTTCCCCATCCCTGTATATGCCTAATGGAAGAACAAGTCCACATGAGTTCGGTTGTAACTTTTGATAAAAATGATTAAGTCATGGCTCTTCATGAAATTGGCTTAGATTGAAAAATATTGGTTCATCTGACATGTAGCCATGTTGGAGATTAAAAGATGATACTTTCAACTAAATATTTTACTGTAGTACAGTAGCACTTTATATAATGATAAGTTATTGGTGATTCCTCATACAAGACCAATTTTATTCAGGAAAGAGAAAGCCAGGGAAGTATGAGTGTAATCTTTCTTTTATAAAAATTAGCCTATTTCTAAAATTGATTCAAGTCATGAAAAATGCAGTATTTCAGTGGGTAAAATTAAATTTGAACTTTTACCATTTCACATGTTGAAGAGGTGGTATGTTAGTAAGGATGACATTAGTGGAAGAAGAATTAGTTGGTTGCTCAGATGATGCTGGAATTTCTGTGGATCTCACAAATTTTTTTTGCCTAGACATTTTGAACATATTCTTTCAAAATGACCTTCCCTAGAATGGTAGGGAGGAGCTGCATACATATATTTATTTATCTTCATTTGTTTATATTAGCATATTTTCAAAGAAATTGAAACCAGAGAAAGGTATGAAACCCGTTATATACATATGCAAGTACAGTTTTCAGTGGAATTGGTATTCTGTCAGAAGGTAGCAAATTGTCTAGTGACCAAATGTGAATGAATGAATGACTTGTTGACATATCTAATTTCACTTACATAAAACAGATCGCCTTCTCAGATTCCTCACTATCTCTCAGTCATTAGTATTGATAGATTGAAAAAGATGGCCAGTGTGGCTCAGTTGGTTGAGCATTGTCCCATGCACCCAGAGATTGCCAGTTCAATTCATGCCCAGGTTGCTGGCTGGATCTCCAATAGGAGGCATGCAACTGATGTTTCTCTTTCTCCCTTTCCTTTCCTCTCTCTTCAAAATCAACAAAAACATTTTTTTTAAAAGATGGTGGCCTTCTTAAACTGTTTCTGTTGCTATGATATTAGCTTTTACACTTTTTTCTTTCTTTTTTAATGTGACTCATAGAAACTGGTCAGATATCAGTCTTGGGTTATTTCTATCAGGTTAAGTAAGTTTAACCAAATAGAGTCACAAGTATCTTGTGCAACATTAGATAACTCTGCACCAGGGAAAAACAAGTGGCCCAGGAGTTGGAAACTGGAAGTTCTTTATTCCTAAATCTTATGGAAACTTCTGGATATGTAGTTTCATGTTTGGCATCTTCTATAATATTGCATTAAAATACTGCTTATCTTGCTTATAATTTGAATTGTCTTCACACCAAAGCTATTACTTATTGGGAAAGAGCAGCAGCAGGGACCACAAATTGAATGGCAATCAGAAGATTGCTGAAAAGCAATCTTTTAGTAAAGGCAGACCATGGGGCAAAGAATATGTATTTTAGTTTATTCAAGCTCTGTCACCAGCAGCCTTTCCTACGGTGTATCTCTGTTCTGTGGGGGAAAGAAGAGCTGATCACAAATGGATATTTTTGGACTCAGCTGGGTTCATGCACTCAGGAAGTAGCAACGGTGGAAGCTGTGGCAGCAGCAGTAACACAAATGTGGATCTGCACGATGGTGCCTGAGTGGCATGTTATTTAAACGTTCAGAAGAGATATATCTGCACGTGTGTGTGAAGCTTATTCATTTAAGAAAGTGGCATTACAGCAGTACTTTATCTTTCCGTAATCTGTGTTCTCCATTGATTTGAA
The DNA here is from genome assembly GCF_000327345.1 of Myotis davidii. Taxonomy (NCBI): domain Eukaryota; kingdom Metazoa; phylum Chordata; class Mammalia; order Chiroptera; family Vespertilionidae; genus Myotis; species Myotis davidii. The sequence goes on along the minus strand of NW_006299390.1, from coordinate 3,315,948 downwards.
AATAATCTAGTGTTCTCAGTAAAGACCTGTTTTTGCATGGGGAAAAGCCAAATTTGCATTTGGAGAGAATTAAAACATGGACTAGCATGGCAGGTGATGTGGAAAATAGACTGGGTTGATCCTTAAATCCCAAAGATTTGGAAATCAACAGTTCTACCTCTTGAAAGCATTAAAGGCAAAGTGAAAATATATATATATTTAGCAATAGACTGGCATTTGCCATTAATTATAACTTAACCCAATTGCATATTGAAGAGCAGTTGCAGTCCTTTATGATTTATGTAAGACAGCAGGACGATTTATTTACAAAGAGCTTCTTTGATGTGCTCTTTGAAACAGCCTAGTGAAGTCATATTTTTTTCCATCCAAATAGCATTTGATCTGAATTCCAAATTCAGTCATAGAAGGGAGTGGAGGCTGTCAAGTACCTTTGCTGTGCACATGAGCCATGTGAGGACCACAGGCCTCTCGGAGTCCATGCCAGTTGCTCTGCCCTCTCTGGACCTAGTAAGGTCTCCTGAGGCTGCCTTCTTTATCAGCACTGTGCCCTGGAGTCAGTAGTGGTGGACACTGTGCTGTTCCCCTGCCTACCAGCCAGCCTCTCATCTGTCATTTTTGTTTCAGTTTTGCTCTGGAAAATTCTCTTTCCAGAGAATTAGATGCAAACTTGATGGCAGAATAATCAAGATGACCTGTGGTCTTCTGGTCAAAGGGCAGGACTATGACCCAAGCTACACCGTCAGAGGCTTTCTTCTGGGAAGCTGACTCTTGACCTGAAACTGATACAAGGGGCTGGCCCATTCCAATGACGGTGCTTAGAGGAGATTGTCTTTTGGTTCTTGTTATCGAGGTCTCCAGACCTGCTCCGGACCTGTCCTTACTGTACACTTGCTAATTTAAATTTGCAAGTTGCCCCAACATTCTTCCTCTCCCTTTTGCTTAAATTAGCTATTTTTTCCCCCGTCTTGCTTACAAATGAAGAACCCTAACAGCTTCTCAGCCTGTAAAATCTTTCTCTCTGGAATACCTGTCCCCAAGGCCAATCTTCTCCATTTACTCCACTCTCCTCACAATCTCTAACTGACACTTAGTGAGTGACATGAGGACTGTTAAGTGCAGATTCTTCACGAGAATATAGTAAGAACAGGAAAAGAGACAAGTAAGGATTTTAATAACAAACACTTAGTATTTTAGACGTCAAATTTCCTTTTCCTTAGATTGGAGGTACTCCTTCCACATTGGGACCCCTGATAATTCCAAAATTGGATCCTACTTCATCAGCAATTCAAATACAGATGTTTATCAGGGACCATCAGCAATTCAAATACAGATGTTTATCATGGACCATCAGCAATTCAAATAAAACGCCTGGCAGATTGACAGAAAGGTCTGCACATCTACTGTTCGCAGGGATGGTTCCTGTTTCTCTCTAGCAAACTGTGTACCAGGCAGGCTTGAGTGGGAGATTTTCCTTCAGCAATTTCCTTGAAACCACCTATGTGAGTGCCAAATGTACCCCCATTAAAGCTTTCTCTTTACCCATCTTTTCTCCCATACTTTCAATGTTCTTCATAACCTTCCAGCTCTGTTCCATATTTACTTTCCTTAACATCTAGACTTCTGGCTTGGTGTACAGAGGGCTGGTATGAGGCTCTTACTCCAGAGATATTGGTTTTCATTGATTTCTAAATTCACTTTCTCTGCTTGTCTTCCTCACTAGCCTCTTTGACATTCCAATATGTTTTCTAATGGTATTAGAACATGGTAAAACTCCATCATGAAAATAAAGAATGTGTACGTCCTCATTACAAATCCTAAAGCAATGTTCTTCACACAATGGATTGAAACCCATTAGTAGGTTGTGTAACCAATGTAGATCTTGTGTCCAGTGTTTTTAAAAAATAAAATTATATAGAATAGAGTAGAACTGAGTAGAAAATATCAGAGTACCTCACTTAAAAATTTTTTTTTAAACAAAAGCTTTGCCTCTGCAACGTGTAATTCATAGTCTGGTCTCTTTGCACGAGGCCAGCACCCCATTGGGCTGCCTGACTGACATGCTCTCCTCCTCCCCTTCCACTCTGAGAAGAACAGCATCTCTGTCACATCTTCCACCTCGCCTTCTGGCCCACTGGATGATGCACTTTTCAGATATTATAACATTATGGAGCTTTGTCCTCCAAGCTCAGTAGTAAATTTGACAATGTGGGGGATGAGGAAATTTAGGAAATCCTCTTTCAAGAAAAAACCTGGTGAGCACAGCTATTATGCTGTTGCCAGATCCTATTTTACATGTCAGAAGCTGAATCTCACAATGTTGCCATGCTCTTACTCTGCATTCCTTCTTTAAAGTTCCTAATCTCTCAGACATAGACTCTCTCACACACATTTAGATATTCAGGCTCTATAGAGTGAAGGTTAAGTACCTAGAAAGGCAAAAGAGAAAAACACATTCATTTAAGATATAATTAGGTTACACATATAAATGGTTCACGTAGTATCAAGCTCGTAGTAAGTGTTACCATGCTTCTATAAATAAGAGTTTTAACTTGATGGCTTTAAAATTCCTATTCAATTCAAAGTTCTATTGATTCTAAGAACATCTGTACCATTTCCTTTTTGAACTTTCAACCTCTCACCGTCTCCCAAAGGGACCTTTTGGTGTTTTACCCTTCTGTCCTCCAGATTCATCCATGTTGTTGCAAAGGGCAGAATGGCTGAATAATACTCTATTGTATGCACAAACCACAATTTCTTTCATCTATTCATCTGTCAGTGGACACTTGGGTTGTTTTCATGTCTTGGCTACTGTGAATAATGCTTTAACAGACATGGGAGTGCAGATATCTCTTTGAGGTGCTGATTTAATTTCTTTTGAGTATATACCAGAAGAGCAGTTGCGGAATCATTTGGTCATTCTGTTTTTAGTTTTGTGGGGTTTTTGTTTTTGTTTTTTATTTAAAGTATTACATATGTCTCCTTTCTCCCCCATGGACCCCTCCCCAGCCACTCCCATCCCCCAGCACATGCCCTCACTCCCCTACTGTCTGTGTCCATTGGTTATGCTTATATGCATACATACAAGTTTTTTGGTTGATCTCTTACCTCCCCCCACAATCCTTCCTTGCCTTCCCTCTGAGGTTTGATGGTCTGTTTGATGCTTCTCTGTC
>NW_006299390.1:3311341-3312189 GCF_000327345.1 Myotis davidii | reverse complement strand
CGCAGTTAGCCAACCACTGTCCTAGGAGATGTATCAGTAAAGATACTGCTACAGCATATGTCTGATATTTTGCTGCCTGTGGATTCTTAAAAGATTTTTGTGGTTTCCCATCTTACGTTTAAGTCCTTTATCCATTTTGAGTTTATTTTTGTGTAAGTTGATGGTCTAATTTCATTTCTTTTTTTGCATGTATCTGTCCAATTTTCCCAACACCACTTATTGTAGAGACTGTCTTGACTTTACTGTATGCTCTTGCCTCCTTTGTCAAATATTAATTGAGCATAATGGCTTAGGTCGTATTTTTAGTATTTTCAGGAACTTCCATACTGTTTTCTTTTAAAATATAACCCACTGAAATATGAACACTATTTTGAAAGATCTCAAATGACTTTTTAATTGCTGATCTTTTCAGTACACATTCTACTTGATCTCTCACAACATTTGATGCTACTGGCCACTCTTTCTTAAAACTCCCTTCTTCCCTATCTTGTCAATTGCCATTTATTCATTTAATAAATTTGTTGGCACTTACAATATTCCAGAAGCTTGGATAAATATCAGTGAAACACAGCGACAATAAAAATTCCGGTCCTTATGGAACTTTCTTCTCTGCAGTGGAGGACATTTTTGAGGTTTCTTGGCTTCCTGGCGTGTGCAAATCTCCTCCAACTTCGCTGATAGTTCTTCGGGCTTTTTTTCAGCTTCACAGTTCCTGCTCCCACTTAAAATGTTTATGCTCTCCCACGGTTTCTCCCGTGGGCCTCCTCCCTTTATCTGCTCTCGTAGGGGAACTTTGCTTAGTCTCATGACCTCAACTTCCACTGAGATAACATTAACATTTATGTTAA
>NW_006299390.1:3308690-3311229 GCF_000327345.1 Myotis davidii | reverse complement strand
CTAAAATTCCACCTCCTCTGTGAGCCTGTTTCTGATCCCCAAGGTAGAGCTAGTCATTCCCTCTTCTGAGCTCTAGTATTACAGTAAACACCTCTCTGAGGTAGTTTTCATCATACTATTGTAGGTAGGTAGGTAGATGTCTGCCTTCTCACCCTGTGGGACAAGGGCCACATCTAACTCATCAGCACAAGGAGGCCAGCAAGGAGGCTGAAATAGCAACAACTTGCCAAGAGTTGAATTCCATTCCTACAATTTTTAACCATGCACCCTTGGCTAATTTGCTACCACTCACAGTGTTATGGTGAATGACCCAGGAGAAGTGACAGCCGGCACCCAGAGGAATCGGGAAGGCAAAACCTTTACTACGCAGTGCTGCTAGTCCGGGGGACTTGGATCCAAAGCCTGAACTGCCAATGTGGGGAGGTTCTGATATACATATATCTTCTTGGGGCGGGCCACTCGGGGTGCGCTTTGCAGCTCTGCCCCAGTCAGTTAGAATGGGGAAGTACGATTACTGTTTAACTAGATACTGAACTAGGCTATAAGCCCCCAAAGTTGCCCCCCTCCTTATTTTTCTTCTCAACAGAATGTCTTCACCTGCCCAGTAGTGCTGATAATACTGCAGGCAAGGTTTCTTGGTAGATGTTGAAAGAAAACTTGTAAGAATATTTGGTAGTTTGGTAGTCGTGTCAGGCCATAAATTCACAGAATTTAAAGTTCTGGATTTTCCCACAGAACTTTAATAGTGAGCTTTTTGGTATTTGTGAGAGACTGGGGAGAAAGGTCAGGTAGAGCATCAGTATCTCCCCCCCCCCCATTTTGGTATCCTCCCCAGTGCTTGCTGTAGTGAGACAGACCTGACCCGTAGTGGAAACAATTTATTCTTAGATCTGTTAGCGCCTCTTTACAGGGAGCCAGAGCCTTGCCCTGTGCTAAGCAGGTGGTGAGGACATATTCTCTGATGGACTGATTTGCTAATTGAAAACTCTTAGCTTTTATAAATCAAAAATCATGTGCATTTTATGTACATTCATCAAAAACACTCAGGAATAGACTTTGGCTCACAAAAATATTTTTTAAAATATATTTTTATTGATTTCAGAGAGGAAGGGAGAGGGAGAGAGAGATAGAAACATCAATGATGAGAGAGAGTCATTGTTTGGCTGCCTCCTGCACATCTCTCCCTGGGGTTCGAGCCCACACCCTGGGCATGTGCCCTGACCGGGAATCAAACTGTAACCTTCGCTTCAGAGGTTGACGCTCAACCACTGAGCCATGCTGGCCAGGCTCACAAAAATCTTTTAAGAAAAATGTGACCCCAACCTATCTTTTATAAAGCTAATTATTGTTTTAATATTTATGTGAACCTTTCTATCTAAATAGACTCAAAAGCATTTTGCAAACAGATTTATTACCTATATAGTGTGATCCAGTCAATTAAAGTAAAATCCAATTAAAATGCAACCACCTCTGAAGTAGGGCTCAGCAGATGTTTAACAGCTCACAGTGACACCTCACAGCGGTGCAACTTAAGCAATAGTTGACAAAAGAAAATGAAGAATTCTATTTTCTATTTAAGCTACAGGAGCAACAGAGAGAAGCAGAATGTAATTATCCAAATTAGAAATTTTCTGTGACACTGAGGCCACCATCTCTGCTAGTCACAGAAGGGCCAAGGGATATTTTATTGATCACATGCAGCCAAGAACACCGCTTGATGTCTCTCTAATGGGCAGTCCCCTCAGGCACATGGCCTCCAAATGCTCCAGTGGTGAGAATTCACAACAAAGCTGGGAATGCTCTTCAGGACTTCAAAAAGGCAACCCCTGACTCCTTATTCTCCTACCGCAGGGCTCAGAGCAGGGCTTGACCACCAGACTGTCACATAAGTAGAATAGGATGTAAGTGATACAGCTAGAGTGTCTCTTTTGCCCAGGGTTTGGGGACATTACTTGCGTTCAACTTGATTCTGAGTCTGGAGGGAGTGGAAAACATTCTGACCACTTTATTCTGTGATTTTCACATTCATTGCTGCTGACGATGAAGGAATACTGAGGTGGGTCAGGGTTTCATCTATAGATAGAGATATGATTTGAAGAGAGTGACTACACAGTATCAAAGCAGCCTTACAGAGAGTAACAAGGACCACCATTATACAGAAAAAAATGCCTGGGTAGAGATCAGAATATGTCTTCCTTTCTCCCAGATGTGAACTTGTTCTGCATCCACAAGGCAGCTCAATCATCCTGTATGTACTAACCACATGCTTATTATATTGCATTTAATTTAAATGCTTGATAGAATTGGTTTCCAGATAGAAATGAAAAAGAACAGCCTCTTGACTTCAGTTTAGGTTGAATCTAATGATAATTTGACTCAATTTTGCCTTAATCTGATAGATTTCTAAAATTAGAAACCAGCAGAAACATGTTAAAGGATTTGTCTCTGGGACAAATTTCTACATCAACTAGCCATTGTCATGCTATTATATAATTCATTCATTTTGGTAATCCACCTGCAAACTACCTACTGATATATA
>NW_006299390.1:3303984-3308522 GCF_000327345.1 Myotis davidii | reverse complement strand
ATATATATATATATATAATGAACAATTATTCTGTCCCTGCATGCTGAGGGACGGGCATCTCCATGCTTTGAAGGAGAGGGGAGCCAGCAGCTTCTGGCAAAGGCACTGTTTACCTCTAAATCACAGGCTATTTAGATGTTGTTATAACAATTTTCCCCAGTAAGAAATATAACAAAGACTGCTTAGATATTATTATATGACCTCACCTCTTGCCTGTGGATTATACAGATTAAATACTGAGATGTTTTCCTCCTGTGTAAGAAAAATACAAATCTTCGTTAGGAGGTTTCTAAGGACCTGATTTTGTCAAGATCAAGCAGATGCAAACCAATGTGTTTATTACACACCCACTGTGTGCACACAACTGTGCTGAGTGCTAGGAAATATATAAAAATGAACACAATGACAACTCAAATCCTTACAATACATCAGATATCTAAGGAAATAGGAAGGAAAAATTCTTAAAACCAAGGTCACCCAGGACATTTATGGGAGAGCCAGAAATCATACTAGAACTTCTTTTAGTAGTCTGGTGCTTGCCCCTCAGAAGAAGACTTTTGAAATCTCAAACTGTTTTCAAGAGCCTACATAAAGAGTGATGGAACCAAACAGGTCCCTTTCCAGACAGAGGTCGCTTTCCTGGTCACAGAGGGGAAAAATTTGGAGACTAAGGTGTAGGCTATCATCTCTCTCCAGAATGAGATTTCTCCCATCACCTGACAAACTTCAGTCCATCAATAATCTCCATCTCCTATACGCACCAAGCCTCTCTTTGACCACTAGGTCCTTCTCAGTGCAGAATTTGATCAACTTCTTTATGTCAAAACTAATTATATAAACAAGAAAAGTCTTACCTGAACCCTGAGTGCCTCCTGCATATGTACATAACTCAATCTTTCTCCTTCCCTTCACAGCCAGACTCCGAAAAGGAGCTGTCTGCACTTCCTGCTTTTGATTATTTATCTAAGTTTTGCCTCAGGCACCAGCAATTTGGCACCACACTACTGAGATCACTCTTCTGAAACCACCAACAGCCACTTTCTGTCCTCGATCTCAGGGCTGCAACGATCCCATTGACAGTTTCCTTTATCTTGACTCTCTCCTCACCACTGCCTCCACGACACCACCCTTTCTAATCTTCCTCTCAGACCGCTCATTCACGGCCCACTTCACAGGCACCTCTTCTTCCACCCACCATTTCAGTGTTGTTCTTTCCCAGGATTCCATTCTTGGTCCTCTTGCTTTTTCAATCTCCCAGAGAACCAGGGAGAATGGAAATAATATGAGCTTCTGAGACACTTACTGTTTGCCTGTATCCAACTAGTTAACCCCAGTTCAGTGAGGGGAGGGATGGTCTTCATTTCTCGATAGCTTTATCTTCCAGACTAAGTTCAGTGCCTGGAACATAATAGGTACAAAAACGAATATTTTTATGTGTGTGAATGATTTAATAAATCAGTGATTTTCCCCCAGGTTATTCAGGGCAAAGATGGAGTTAGAATTAAGGTCTTTCTCCACAAGCATTTAACCAATTCTTTGGACAAAATGGAAAGGCTTTCTTTGTGCAGCAGTCATTGAAGTTGTCAGAAGAAATTTTTTTTTCCAAATAACAAACATAAACATTCTTACTTTAAAAGAGCAGCAAAATTAGATTTTCAATTCATCCATTTCCCCCCATATCTATTCCTCACCTCAGCTTCTTATAAACGAACATATTTTTATTTCTTGATGATTTTATTCTTTCAGATAATCATTTTTTTCAGATAATCATTTTTTTCTCTGTGTATGTATGTTTAATGGGTATTTTTACTTGACTACTCGAATTTCTAAAACTTCTTACTAAAAGCAAACATCTTTACTTTTTTAAAATTTTCCCCCCAAACATCTTTAGTGTGATGCTATATCACCCATTAGGAAGAGCAAATTTTTATGATGGTAAGTGTATGTCTCATAGTTTCAGACTGTTGTGATTGTGAGAAAGAGAATAAATTCATTCACCTGATCTCATAAATGTGCTAGAAGTTTTAAATTAAACAAATACCGCTTCTCCCTGTGCAGAACTGAGGAGAGAGCCTCAGGGTATTGATGTTCAATGTAAGCCACTCCATCCAGCCTTCACATCAACTCTGGTAGAAGGAAATGCCACTCTAATACTCTGCATTCTGGCAACAGCCCTCACCCATCCTCTTCACCTACGGGACCAGCCTCTCCCACCTGCTCTGCTCTGACAACCCCAGCACTAATTTTATCATGCTATTTGTTTTATATGAGTCCAGGTCATCTCTCCTCCCACCCACACTAATCCCAAGCAATTCTGCATATCCCACTTTTAGATTTTATCTTAGTCCTTCCCTTTCCACCAGTTCTTTGAAAATCATGTTCCACCATCAGAAAATCTCAGTCTTCATGGACATTTCCTTCACTGTCCTGCTCTCACCGAAAGGTGACAGTCCCCTCCTGACTCTTCTTGTACTTTGGCCTTCTCAGATGAAGGCTGTTTTCTCTCTCATTGGGAGTAGAGATGGTCCTTGCTTCTCATTGCCTCCTACAGACCATTCTTCCTCTTTCCTCCTTTCCAGCAAGTATCAATTAGATTTTGAGTCATCAGAATTTGTCATGTACTACCTCGTTAGCTGATATCACCCACTGACTCCCCCTAATTATTTGAAAACTTTACCTTCGGTTCAGGTTCCTCATGAAACAGAGTCTGGGTTATTTGCATGCAGGAAGTTTATTGGGGAGTGCACTATGGAGCAACACTGGTAAGGTAGTGAAGGAAGTAGGATTAGACTCAGGAGAAATTGATCCATGAGGTAGCTGTGAGGCCTAAGCTCATGCTATGGCAGGCATCAGAGTTGGAATTTTCATTTCCTTCAGAGTCTGTCCCAATTGATGGTGTCACCTGAGTCTTTTCAGGGACCTACTTCTTTTGAAGTGAAATCTCTTAGGTTCAAAGGCAGGGTGGCCTCATGGTTTCCAGAGACCAATGAGCTGTGATACACTAGCTATTGAAGGTGTGGAAGAGATGAGAACAGAGCAGACATGGAACCAGAAGTGGGCGCAGCAGAGGTTATCAGTTATGTCGGAGTCAGAATTGAAATGGTGATGCAAGTGAGACAGCAGTGATATCTACTTCTTCCCGTGGAAGTTGGAGCTGCCATGGCAAGGGAGGTTAAGAATCACTCCCATAGTCTGTCCTTCTTACTTAGGGACAGAGCCTTATAGCCTTCACCTTCGTCCCGTCAGTCCTACCCAGCTTAGTTCTGGAATATATCTGCAGCAGAATGAGCTCAAATCAGGTACTAAGAGTTTACCCTCCCAAGCACATTAGCATTTTATAACTCCATTTGTATAGAATTAAACATTTATCCAGACCTACCTTTCTCAGACTTAAAAAACAAACAAAAATGCAGACTTAAAAGAAATAAATAAAAACATTAAAAATGTAACCTTTAAACATTGAACACTTGACAAAATAGTGGGGAACTGCCAGACAAACTCTGAGAGAAAGTCAGATCCCAGAGAGCTAAGGAAAGTCACTGAGTACCAACTGTGCCCAAGGGCGTCTGCTGCTGTTTGGACAGATACCAGGAAACCGGAGCTTTGATTCAGTAGTCTCAGGGGTAGGGGGACAGAAATCAAGTCCTTCACCAGAAAATTCTCCCAACATTCAATAATGAAATATTTCAATGATAAAATTGTTAGGCCTATAGGGCAATACAATACTTCATGGCCATTTGTAAGCTTCCCACCACAGGAAAACAAAAGGCCAGGAAAGACTGGCTGGACACCAGGAGTCAGGCCATAGAAGAAATGGAAACTGTCCTGAAGGCACCTGATCACACACCTGCATTCCATCTGCATTCCAAGCCCACCAGTTCAGCCCCCAGACCCTCCGACAACAAGTTTCCCGCCAGTGACTGCATATAAGGATGAAACCCCAGTCTTGGGTGCTGCCATCATTGACCCAATGTCCCCGTGGCTCAGTGCTATGCAGCCTTTCCCTTGGTATAACCTATCCCCCATTCCCTTTCCTTAAATAAATTCCATTTTCTTTAATCACCATCTGAGATGACTATTTGCTAGTAGCCTACCTGTGCACACCATCCACCATGTTCACCTTTCAAAAATCATTCTGGAAAAACTCTTCCAGAGACTAGAAAGAGGGAACATCTTCCAAATTATTTTATGTAGCTAGTGTATCATTGATTCCAAAACTCAATCAGACTAGTATTCCAAAGGAAAAATAGAGGCTAATCTCAACCTATGGAAATAGTTGCAAAACCCAGGCATGTGAGATTAGTTTAACATTAAAATCAATCAATGTAATTCATCACAACAAAAGATTGAAGTAGCCCTGGCCAAGTGGCTCAGTTGGTTGGAGCATCATCCTGTACACTAAAAGGTCATGGGTTCAATTCCCAGTCAGGGGACACATGCCCCAACCAGGTTCCATCCCTGGTTGGGACGTCTATAGGAGGCAGCTGATCGATGTTTCTCTCTCTCTCTCTCTCTCTCTCTCTCTCTCTCTCTCTATC
>NW_006299390.1:3282802-3303908 GCF_000327345.1 Myotis davidii | reverse complement strand
AAAGAAAGTTTTACTGTTACCTTTGGGAAAGAGGGAAGGGGCTGTGAATTGCATGGGATACATGGCAAGTACTATCAATGTTTTATTTCATGATTTAGGTGGTGGTTACTTAGGTGTTCACTTAATGACTGTAATTGCACTTCTAAATATGTATCCTATAGTTCACACCCAAAAATTTTTTTTAAGAAAACTTTTCAAGACTCAGAGAAATAAAGCTCTCAGGGCTGCATTTTAGGCACTGTGTCTAACAAGTAGCAGGAAAGATATTTTTAGGTAAGGTGGGTAGACCCATAGTCCCCCTCAGCCACATGACATACCCAACTGTTCACTCTGCTACTCACACAGGCAACCTTGCCCTCCACAATCTACCTCACAAGACTGGAAAGCCTGGTCCTTGTCATTTATGTAGCTGCTTATTGATTTCGACATAATCTTTCAGAACAACCAAACCAACATTACGATTACTGCAACCACAACACGTCTTAAATTTAAATTAAAAGCATAATAGTTATTCTCATTTAAAAATTTTTGAATTATACAAACCAATGAATGTGATCCCCAAGCAGCTAAGATGATTGTTCATGCCTTGTAGTTTGTCTGGTCATGGGTCATAAAAAATAATAAAACACACTGAAAAAGTCAATGACAGAAAATAAAAAGGCAAAACTTAGTATATATTTTTTTAATGATAGCAGGAGTTCATCAGAGAAGAGCCTAGGAGTTGTCATGGCACCAGTTGTACAGGAAAGTGAGTCTCTAGCCTCTAAGTTTCCTTTTTCACTTTGCTAGCGCTAACACTAAATAGCGAAGAATGGTCCCAGAAGATGTGCAAAACCTACAATGTTTATGAATTAGCCTCAGTTAACTCGTACAACAACCTTGAGTTTCTAAACAAATAACGTGCTGATGAATGTTAAAGAGAATAGAGACATCTCTGATGAGTTTACAACGCATCCAGTTCCAATAAAATATAATAATGCGGCATGTGGTTGGGTTTACTGCTGGTCGCTCCATATCAAACCTGATTGGCATCAGGTGTAGTTTCAAGTACTGAATTTTGCACCATCTTTATGACATTTTACTGTAATACATCTAATTTCAGCCTTCATATTCCTGGTCTCCAATAAGCATACACATAATAGGTAGTATAATACACTGGTTAAGATAGTGATGTTTGGGATTAGATAGACCTAAGTTCAAATTCCAACACTGCCACTCATTTGCTGGGCAATCTTTGGTGACTTATTTAATATTTTCAAATTCCTCATTTGTCAAATGGAGATAACTGTAATTATAATCCCTCTTATAAGACGTTGTGAGGGTTAAGTGAGATAATGTGTATAAAAGCACTTGGCACATATTAAACACCATAAATATTAAATTTTATTATACATAAAGTACTGCTCATGACCTATAGGCATAGATATTTTAAGCAATTTTTTAAATTACAGAAAAATTGAAGTTCTTAGAATTGTAATCTCAGCCATTTCATTCTACTTCCATTTCTATTCCTGATTTGGTGTCGTTATTTTCTCAATTAATACTTGGAAGTACTACTCCAAGACAATTTGGCCAGCTTTCCTCTGGAGCTCTTTCTGCTTTATTATGCTTCGCTTGGATCCCAATCTCACTCATAATTAAGAGTGGCAAGTTCTGCCCTAACTGGTTTGGCTCAGTGGATAGAGCGTCGGCCTGCGGACTCAAGGGTCCCAGGTTTGATTCAGGTCAAGGGCATGTACCTTGGCTGTGGGCACATCCCCACTAGGGGGTGTGCAGGAGGCAGCTGATCGAAGTTTCTCTCTCATCGATGTTTCTCTCTCATCGATGTTTCTAACGTTCTATCCCTCTTCCTTCCTCTCTGTAAAAAATCAATAATAAAAAAAAAGAGTGGCAAGTTCTGAGAGACAGGCTCATCTTAATTCCTATTTGTCTATAGTTTGGTAAGTGAGAAAAATAAAGGTTATACATATGTCACATCTGTAAAGATAAAAAACATAGAAGATTGGGCGACAGCTGGCAAAAAGTTAAAATCAATAAGAATAATGAACTCAAGAATAATGTGAGATGACAACCCCATGGCAAAAATCAAAACACTAATTCAAAAAGCTATATGCATCCTATGTTCATTGCAGCATTATTTACAACAGCCAAGGAAACAATCTAAGTGTCTGAATGGATAAAGAAGATGTGGTGCATATATATGATGGAATATTCTTCAGCCATAAAAGGAATGAAATCTTGCCCTGTGTGAAAGTGTGCATTGACCTAGACTGAGGATATTATACTAAGTGAAATGTCAGACAGAGAGAGACAAATATATAATTTCACTTATATGTGGGATCCAAAAAACAAAATAAATGAACAAACAGAAAAAACTCATAGATACAGAGAACATTTTGATAGTTACTAGCTGGGAGAAGTGTTGGGGGTGATAAAAAAAGGTGAAAAGGATTAAGAAGTACAAATTTCCAGTTACAAAAATAGTCACTGGGGTGTAAAATACAGCTTAGAGAATATAGTTAGTAATGTAATAATTATGTATGCTGTCATGTGGGTATTAGACTTATTGGAGTGGTCACTTTATAAAGTATTTAAATGTCTAATCACTATGTTGTATACCTGAAACTAATATAATATTGTATGTCAACTGTAATTTAAAAATAAATTTTTAAAAATTTTAGTTAAAAACATCCAGAAAAGGCTGGTAAGGTCTGATAAATAGAAAAGGATTATGGTAACACTTATTGTGTCCACTCGTTCTATAGTTAAAGAAAGGTCATAACCAGCCAAATGAGGTCCCATTCATTTGGTCCAAGGAATTCTGGTAGTACAACAGAGAAGGATTTGGAGAACAAAGAGCGAGTTTCCTGACACCAAAATAAAACTTTGACCATCAGCTAACAGCTATGGGTTAGGAATACAAACTTGAGCCATGCTGCTTGCCTTATTATTATTATTGAAGTATGAGATTGTCTGAGTAGAATAAATGGGGTGTTATCCAAGGCGTCTCTTGAGATAAACTTAACCATGCAGGTGTTCCAACATTAAGTAGTTGCTAACAAAGAGACTACTTTAAGCAAGCAGGACTGAGGTCCTGCAGGGTAGGCAGCAGCATCTGACCTTATATTAATACTAGTAGCCCTGCGCACGAATCCATGCATGGGTAGCTCGCTGCCACTTGCTTCAGCTGGCCACCCCGCCCACGGCCACTGACAGCTCTCCCCCGGTTTTAGCTCGCTGCCCCGCCCTCCTGTACCTCTCTGTCACTTGTAGATTAGTCGTGGTATTACAGCATCCCGGCTAATTTGCATATTCCTCTACTGTTATATTAGATAGTTACGACTGTCGGAGGAATTATGCCACATAAATATATGCAGTTGCAAAACACACAGCACTTTATTACTCACACAAATTCCTGGTGCCGTGGGTACAGGCTTAACGCGGTCCCCAAAGCGTGGCTTCCTCTGGAGGCAGCTACGGTGCTGTCTGGTGGCTGGCAAAGTCAGGTCAGGAATGGGTTTCCATGGCTTTTACCACCCGAGATCTCACACAGACTCTTTCCTGACTCAACCTCGTCTCCAGGTCAGGGAGTTGAGTCATGGCTGATGGGGGGTATTAGCCTTCTTCTGCCGTTAGGCGTGGAGCAGGACGGGAGTGAGTGTGGATCGCCAGTCGATCTGGGCTTCTTCTGGAGGCGATTAATCATTTCTGGTTTGAGTCCCTGTTATATAGCCAGGTTGTTTACCCACGGCAGTCCAGTGCTTATCAAGTAGGATGCAAAACAAGTTTCTATCAACGTGCCACAGGTATGCATTTAAAAACATGTTTTCAACCACAGTAAGTTCAAAACAAGCCCTTATCTATGGGGTACACTCTTCTAAGTTACTTCACAAACATGATTTTCCCAGAAATGTTTAAAACATCACACAGGTGTTTGTCACACTAAGTTTCACACAAATATTTTTCTACTATGACAGACAGACATATAGAAGCACAGAAGTTTTGTGTACAGCTTGATGTGTTTTCACAAAGTGAACACATTCATGGACCTACTACCCAATCAGGTAAAAAAATAGAACATTATCAGCACAGCAGAAACCTTCCTTAGGCCCATTCCCAGCCATTGCTTTCCTATTATTGTCAATTAGTTTCATCTATCTTTTTACTTGGTAAATAGTTTACATATCTTTAGACAAAGATACAATATAAAATCCTGTGTTTGATTTCTTTTCATCAACAATATTCTTGTGATGTGAGACAGTACTTTATAATAAGAAATATAGATTTGGTCTTTGACCTTGTTCCTGGCATAAAGCTCCTAAAACCCTTGGGATCTCCTAAGTGGTGAGGTCGATAAAGGTGTCTTCTGTTAAAGGAGTGATTTTTGGAAAGCCCTGAGGTAACCTAAGAATGGGACTGGTTGCCAGGGGACCCGACTTTAGTGATTAGAGAGTTGGAACTCTCAGTCCTAAACCCCCAACTTGATGGGGTAGAAGGAGCAGAGAGTGGCTGGAGGTTGAATAAACCATCAATAACCAATGATTTAATCAATCATGACTTTGTAATGCAGCCTCCATAGAACCCTCAAAGGAGGTTTTGAGCTCGTGAACAGGTGGAGGTGCTGGGAGAGTGGTGTGCCCAGAGAGGGTGTGGAAGTTCCGTTCCCCATCTCTTTCATCTGGCTGTTCCTGAGTTATATACTTTTATAATAAACCAGTGGTCTAGTAAGTAAAATGTTTCTCTGAGTTCTGTGATCTGCTTTAGCAAATCAACTGAACTCAAGGAGGAGGTTGTTGGAACACCTAATAGATAGCCAGTCGGTTAGAAGCACAGGTAATGGCCTAGACTTGTGACTGGTATCTCAAAGGGGCAGTTTTGTACGACTGACCTTCTAACGTGTGGGACCTCACACTATCTCTGGGTAGATAGTAGCAAGACTGAGTTGAATTATAGGACACCCAGCTGGTGTTATGTAATTGCTTGGTGGTGTGGGGATATATCCCTCTGAACACATTGGAACTGGTGACCAGAACCTTTAGAAACTCACCCATGTTGTGTACACTTGTGGTTTGTTTATTCTCATTGCTATATAGTATTCCCTCATACAAAAATTTTAAAAATCCACTTACTGTTGATGGACAATTGGGTTGTTTCCATTTTGGGAGTTTTACAAGTGGTGCTGCAATAAAGTCTTATACTTGTCTATTGGTATACATTTATACAAAATCCCCTGCATTTTGCAAACCAGTATCTCCATTTTGCCAAAGTGGTTTTGCCAAATTGTACTCTCACTGTAATATATGAGACTTCCAGATGCTTTCCATTCTTACTTGGTATGTCTGTCTGTCTTTTTAATTTTAGCCTTACTGGTGGGTATGCAGTGTTAGCTCACTATGATTTTGATTTTCATTTTCTTGATGAATAATAAGGTTGAGCATATTTTCATGTTTACTGACTATTTGGTTATCCTCTTTTTGATGTGCTTGTCCAAACTTTTTGCATATTTTTCTATTGTATTGTTTGTCGTATTGATTGGTAAAAATTTATTAATATTATATATATACACACATATATACACACATATTATTCAAAGGTTCATAAATAGCCAAAATAAAACCAATGAATCACTGGAGTACCAATTAATGAACATTTTTCTGTGCTCACACCAAAAAGACAGTTTATAAATTAGGGTCACTCAAACCAAAACATGAAATGAGGTTCAAAGAAGTGACCAAAGCAGACAGGTTTTATACTTTTTAAACAAAGAAACAATTGTTTGTGAAGAATTGACAAAAAAAGGTTTGGTCTTGGGGTAGCACATTACTGAAGTAACAACATTTGTACAACCTCACCACCCTGAATTCTCCATCTCTGGTGCTAAGGACACCTCTCTTTCTCTTGCTACAAGGCGGGTAACTTTCACATGGGAGGGGGTGGTGGTGCAAAGGAGGGTCAGTTTATCCTTCGTACACTGACTGTTTCTTAAATAACTTTAATTCAAAATAATCAATATGCCAAAGTGGCGTATTCTGGGGCTGCCTGCCCTGAATGCCATCATTAGTCTTGCAGTATAAGCTACATTAAGCTTTGCTTGTGTGACTAACCTGGCCCATCTGCTCAGGGGACCATCAAGGCTGGTCTCTATTGGCTTTTGATTTTAACAATATATAAAAATTATCCTGGATGTGATTCCATTGTCAGATATCGATAATGCAAATATCTTCTCTCAAACATTGTTTTTGTGTTTTATTTTTACTCCCTTAACAGTGCCTTTTGAGCAATAGAAGTCCTAGTTCTAATGCAGTCCAACCAATCAATGGCATAGTGGTTAAGAAAGCAGGCTCTGAATTTGGACAGATATATGTTAAAATCCCAATTCTGACTCTTTAAAACAAATTTTTTTAATTGATTTCAGAGAGGAAGGGAGAGGGAGAGAGAGAGATAGAAACATCAATGATGAGAGAGAATCATTGATCGGCTGCCTCTGGCACACCCCCTATTGGGGATCGAGCCCACAACCCATGTATGTTCCCTTGACTGGAATCAAATCTAGGACTTTTCAGTCCACAGGCTGACGCTCTATCCACTGAGCCAAACCGACAAGGGCCCCAGTTCTAACTCTTATCAACCTGTGCGACCTGGGCAAATTGTTTTATCTCCCTAAGCTCAACTTCCTTATCTATAAAATGGGAATAGTGATCTCATCTCCCACATGGCACTGCTGTGAAGATTAAATAGGATAATTTGTGTGAAGCCCTTAGAATACTATTAGGTAGGAAAACTGTTGTTATTATGCTCCACATCATTATCAATGTATTACTCATCATTTTATTTCTTGTTAAAATATCCATGTAATAAAACTACAATTTTAAAAGGTTCATATCATGGGGTAAATATAATTAATTTGTTCATATTAACTTCAATATAGAAACATAATTTCCTGGTGCTGTTTGACATTGCACTGCAGGCCTGGATCAGGAGTGGAGAAGAAAAGAATTTTCTCACTGTCCAGAATCTAGAAGACTAGAAAGCACTTGATTTGCCAGCACAGTTGATGTTAAATCTTCAGTTGTCTATCCCAATTTCATGTTTAATCATGTTAGTTATGCTTAATACAGTGAAATTCCACTGCACTGTGTAGATATTTTGTTGATAAAAACCCCACATACTTTATTATTCTCCCTTTAATATCACTGGGGAAACATTTTTGTCATCACATTTAAACACTTGTTCATCTAGATTCACCTGAAATTTCATTAAACAATTCCCTGGAAGTAAAGTAGGCATTTCTGGGAATTTGCTGAAAACACTATGGTATCAATCAGTGTGCTGTGGTCTTGATTTTTAAATGATACTCTTGTTCCCCAAGATACTAGGGCAAACTGAGAACTAGGGTTGTTTAGCTAGTGAACTTGTAATACAACCAAAACAAACATGAAGACAACCAAAGTGGGAAGGGGAATGAGTTGATATTGTGAGGGTGATCTTAAAAATTATAAACTGACTCAATGCTTTCTATATTGTTTCACACACACCATCTTTCTATAAAGGTCATGCAGAGACTGGCCACCTGGGATGAAACTGGACGCAATGAGTCACAATGGATACGAGGTATGACTTGGTATTTACTGAGCATGTTCCATAACCAAACACCTTCTCTGTGCTCATGTGAATTATCTCTTTTAACCTTCCCAACAATCCTCCAGGAGTACCATTTTGTACCCATTGCACAGCTAAAGAAACTGAGTCTTAGAAAGAGTAAGTAATTTGACCATAGTCACATACATAATCAATAAATAATAAGCCAGGATTCAAACCTCGTTAGCCAGACTCAAGGTCTGGCACTCTTTACTCAAAATATACTCTGCTCTGTTTGCATCCTGTCAGTAGACACTTCACTTTTGGAGATTTGAACAGCGCTTCTCAAGGTGTACTCAGAGAGACATTAGTTACAGTTATGTACCCCTGCCACAACCGTGATAACCTCACCAGCTTAATCATCAGCCAGGTCACAGTGAATCCATAAAGTCCCTTGCTTTCTACATATCCAGGAAGACACACCACAAAGCATGCAAAAGTACAACCAAGGCCCTAAGCTATTCTAGATGCGTTTGTTCAGAAGAGATGTCACTGAAAACCCTTTGATCAGGTATTTCTATTATCCTTGTAATAGTCTTCTAAGCTGCTTCTCTAATAATCACGTAATTATCATTGGCCTGAACCCAGTATCATCACAAAGATTAGAACAAGGCAATGCAAGTAGGTTTCAAAAGCACAAAAATGGGAAATAAAGATAGGAAGAAGAGACTCAATAAGAATAAGGGAGTGGACAGAAATCAAGCATAGTTGGGATGTAGACTAGGTAAAAAGGCCCAAGTCCCTTTCTTTGTGACTCTTTGATGTGCTGTTTTGATGGTTTGTTCTGCTCTATTCAATTGTTAAAATCGATTGAAAAATACTTTGTGACCAAATATTCAATCTGATTTAGTGATCTTGACAACCTAATCTGGATATTTTTTCAGTGAAGCACAAATCTCATTTACTATATATTCCAGTTATTTTTGCCGTGTAACAATGCCCCCCCCCCCCAACACCCCAGACAACAACAATAACAACAACAACAACGTCATGGCTTAAAATAACAGCAATCATTTATTTGCGGGCAGGGCTTTGCAGAGGTTGGCTTCACTGCTCCCCACAGCCCTGCTGGGGAAGCCCAACTAAGGGTGGGAGGATCCATTTTCAGGATGGTTCACAGCCAGGGCTGCCGGGTGGTGCTTGCTGTTCAGCCAGGACGATGGAATAAAGGGCCTCAGTTCCTCATCTTACGGGCTTCTCCACAGGCTGTTTAGACTTCCTCATGGGTTGGTGCCTGACTTCCAAGAACAGAGGCCTCAGGAGAACCAGATGCAAGCTGTTGCCTTTTAATGGCCTGGCCTCAGAAGTCACAATGCATCACTTCTCCTGTAATCACAAGTCGGGTAGTTCACCTCTCAACAGGAGAAGCATTAAAACCACACATTAAGAAGAGCATGTGGGATGGGAGCTATTGCTATGACCTTTTCTGGAAAGTGCAACCTGCCAAACCATCTGTGTTCATTCATTCAGTCAATAAATATTTACTGAGCACTAAATTAGGAGTTATATTTTCAATGGTGAAGAAGAATATACACTTACTGTCTGGTGAGGGGAAGTACACATTCTTCAAATAGCTACATACATAGATTTCCTAATATATATAAAGAGCTAGGTGGCGTCACGACCAGATGGTGACCAGTCCCCAAGAAGTTCATGGAGCACCTTTAGGTCCCCCCCTTCCCCTAGCCCCCAAGTCGCTCACCATGAGGGGGGCTGGTGGCAGGGCGGCAGAGGTGGGCTGCTTCGCAGGGTGGCCGTGAGCTTAGCTAAGCAGTCACCCAGGTGGCAGCAAGTTTTGAGAAGCAGTCGCAGTGTGGGGGAGTTTCATGAAGCAGTTGCGGTGTGGGGGAGTTTCATGAAGCAGTCGAGGGATGGGGGAGTTTCGCGGAGTAGTCACGGGGTGAGGGGAGCCTTGCGGAGTGTCCCGGGGCGGGGAGCTTCACATAGCATCGCAGGGTGGCAGAGGCCACGAGATGGAGGCCAGGCTAGGCCTAGGGACCCTAACTGTGCATGATTTTGTGTGCGCTGAACCTCTAGTCTACATATGTGAAAGCCTAAGCGGCCGTTATAACCAAATGACCAGTCGACCAGTCACTATGATGCGCACTGACCACCAAGGGGCAGACACTCAATGCAGGAGCTGCCCCCTGGTGGTCAGTGTGCTCCCATAGCCAACCTCCTGTGTCCCCTCCCCTTGGCTGGTCCCTCCCCCGGCTAAGGCTCCAGGCACTGGAGAATTTGGGTATGGGAAGCCTGTAGGAGGAGAGCACCCCCAATGCTGATCGAGACAAGTAGCAGCTCAGAGGGGGCAGAAGGGGCAAGGCAACAGCCTCATTGCAAAGATGTAAAGTAAGCACCACTGCCATCTTACCTCTGCCACCGCTCCGCTCACCCTTCTGCCCCTGTCAGCCACTTCTAGCTTGGCCCCATGCCTTTCCCGGCTCCCAACTGCTGACTGGCTAGCGCTCCTATGGGCGGTGTGCCACTGTTGGCTGAAGTCAGCTACTATCATGCTTGGGGGTGGAGCCCTAAGAAAATGTGCAGGTGCTGGAGAGATGACCTGTCTGTCTGTCAGCACTCCGCCCTGGGGAGAGTGAGGCAGCCCAAGTGCAGGCAGCGAAGTAGAGCTGTATTCTACTTCAGAGCATAGCTGGTGTTCAGGCCATTTGGGGGCACTCTGTCTGTGGTCTTTGCTTGGTGCTACCTCAGCACATGTACACAACTAGATCGGAGCTGGATGGCCAACCTCCTGTGTAATAAATGTTGTTCCAGAATTTTTAGTCCAGACTCTGTGTCCTCTTGATTTGAGTTCCTGGTTTTTGTTTTGTTTTGTTTTATATGCGGGAGCAAAACAAGCTGGGCGGCAGAGGGAGACAGGAACGAAACAACCCAGGCCGGGCAGCTGAGGGAGGTGGGAAGCTTGGCAAAACTAAGGAGCAAGGGGTCCTGGACATCCCCCGAGGGGTCCTGGCTGCAAGAGGGCACAGGCCAGGCTGAGAGACGCCCGCCCCCCCACCCCCCGGCCCCGAGTGCACAAATTGTTGTGCACCGGGCCTCTAGTATAATTATAACAGTGATAAATTGTGCAAATGGGGGATCACAGGGGAGGTATAAGAGGTCAGCAAAGGCTTCTTTCTGAAAAAATACATGAGTTAAACTTAGATTTTAAGGAAATATAAATTTCTCAAAGAGCATTCCATGCCCAGGGGACAGAATGTGAAAAGATGCTATAGCAGAAGGACAGAACATGGTGAGAACAAGGGCACAAAGAAGGCTTGTGTGGCTGTAGAAGCGAGTGACAAAGAGACTAGACTAAGTTGAGGCTGATAGTAGTGTCCAGGCAGGAGCATGCTAAGGCATTTTGCTTTTAGTCTCAGAGCAATGAGAAGCCTTGAAGTGCTTTAAGCAGAGGCAATGGCATAATCAGATTTGCATTTCAAAAAGTATGCTGTCCTTGGTGTGAAGGATAAATAGGAGAGAGTGAAAGATAGGAGGAAAATGATGTTCAGGCAAAAGGTAATGAATAACTTAGACCAGCCCAATGGAAAAGATGGAGAGAATGGAACAGATGCAAGAAACAGGTAGGAGGTCCGACATTTACTTGGATCTCTCCAGAATTATAGGGCTTCAGTCCCTCTAGAGTAAAAGGGGTCTAACCCTGATAAACTTTGAAACCATACCACTTAGCCCAGCATCTAGAATTTTAGAGACAATTAATGAATGTTTATTGGATGGATGAATGGATGAATGAACAGAAGGATGAATAAGGAAACCTCTTATTTGATTCTAAGTTCTCCTACCTCAGTGCTCTTATTCCTGTCATTCTCTCTTATAATATTCTCTCTGCTTTTTGTTCTTACTTCTCTCCATCCCCTCATTAATCCAACCCTCACCCAGGGAGCTTTCTTGAATCCCAGGCTGGTTAGATGGTTCCCCTTTGTCCCTCCAATGGCATCTGAAAGAATTTCTTGAACTTGTGGAGCTTACATTCTAGTGAGTGATACTAGGCTCCAAGGAAAGCCAGAGCATAGTATTGTCCAACTGTGCAAAGGAAAGTTATACAGTAGTTTTCTTTTTTAAGGAAAAAAAGTGATGAGAACTGAATCGCCACAGAGCACCTTATAGTCTAAACGCTGCAGCCTCTACAAAACCCGTACCATAGCAACCATGGCCACACTCACAGTGTGAGTGAACTTACTTGAGTTTATCTTGTTTCTATGCATATCAACTTGCATAAAGTTGATTAGAATAAGTGAATAAATAATATTTAAGAAAAATATGTTTATTAGGTAGTATCTTTAAATTTTATAGTTATATTCTGCGAATGTTAATTCGAATTTTATTAGTTTAGTGGCTTGACATATTTAATTTGTAAATTTCTTTTGGGTTGATCATTGCATGAGCAGGTTTTTAAAGAGGTATAAGAATTAGGAATTTAGCTGAAACCGGTTTGGCTCAGTGGATAGAGCGTCGGCCTGCAGACTGAAAGGTCCCAGGTTCGATTCCGGTCGAGGGCATGTACCTGGGTTGTGGGCACATCCCCAGTAGGAGATGTGCAGGAGGCAGCTGATCGATGTACCTCTCTCATCGATGTTTCTAACTCTCTATCTCTCTCCCTTCCTCTCTGTGAAAAATCAATAAAATATATTAAAAAAAGAATTAGGAATTTAAATTCAATTTTGTGAACAGTCTTATTGAAGTATAATTTACATGCCATAAAATGTAACCATTGTAAGCACGTAGTTCAATAATTTTTTAGTAAGTTTCTACAGTTGTACAACAATCACCATAACCTAGTTTGAGAACAGTTAAATATCCCCCAAAAGAAAGCGAAGGGGTTAGCTAAAGAACATATATGCATACCCCATGGACATGGACATGAACGATAGTTTGGTGAAGGCCAAGGGAGGGGAAGGCAGGGGTGTGTGGAGGTGGGCAAAGGTGGGGGAAAGGGGACACCTGCAATTGTGTCAACATTGAAAATTTTAAAAACGTTCCCCTCAATGTTCTCTTGTGCTCATTTGAAGTCAGTCCCTGCTTCCACCTCCAGCTCCAGGCAATCACTAATCTTGTCTCTCAAGATTCTTCTTTTCTGGAAATTTCTTATAAATGGAATCTTTTGTGTCTGACTTCTTTCACTCAGTATAATGCTTTTGAGATGTATCCATCTTGTAGCTTGTATTCTTTTTTTTTTTCTTTCCATTTCTGTGGTTGAAGACATTCCATTGTATAGATAAAATGCATTTTGTTTATCCATTCCCAGCTCATGGATTGTTTTTCAGCCAGTCTGACAATCACCATATTTTCATTGTAGTGTTTGGCCCCCATTCTCTAATTTTGTTTAAGTTTAAAATAGGTATATGTTTATTTTTGCATATAACTTTTTAAGTTAAACTTTTTATGTTGACATATAGATTCACATACAGTTATAAGAAATAATACAGAGATATTCTTGTATACTTTTTACCCAGTCTCTTCCAATGGGTAACATTTTGCAAAACTATAGTAGAGTAGCACAACAAGGATATTGACATTGATACAGTGGAGACACAGGTCATTTCCATCAGTGGAAGGATCCTCTCCCTCCCACAGTTGCCTTTTTATGTCCATGTCCACTTCCCTTCCATACCCATTCCCTCCTTAACCCTGAGCAGCTATTAACTGTTCTCCAGTTCTATAGTTTGGTTATTTTAACAATGTTATATAAATAGAATCATACAGTATATACCCTGGGATAGACTTTTTTTTTCTTCACTCAGCATAATTCACTGGAGATTCACCCAGGTTATTACATCCTATATAATAAAAGCCTAATATGCTAAGTGTCCAACCGTTCATTTGACTGTTTGACCAGTTGTTATGATGCGCACTGACCACCAGGGGGCAGATGCTCCGACCGGGTAGGTTAGCTTGCTGCTGGGGTCTGGCCAATTAGGATTGGGTGACATGGCCCCTATTGTCCCAACTAGGACTGGGCGAGATAGGCCGAACATGCCCTAGAGCCCTTCCGCAGTCCCTCCCCAGCCCCAATCATGCACCAGTGGGTCCTCAGACTGGCCTACGCCCTCTTGCAACCCAGAACCCCTCAGGGGGATGTCAGAGAGCCAGTTTTGCCCGATCCCCACAGGCCAGGGCGAGAGACCCCACGTGCACCGGGCCTCTAGCATATCAATAATTTGCTCCTTTTTAAAAACTGCTGAGTGGTATTTAGTTTTGAAGGGCAGGTTTCCTGAATGTAGAATTCTTGGTTTACAGTTATTTTTCCTTTTAGCATTTTGAATATGTCATTCCAATGCCACTGACTACTATTGCTTCTAGTGAGAAATTTGCCATAAATTGTACTGTCATTCTAGTGTTCTATGAATTTTTTTCTTGCTGTTTTCAGTATCTTAGTAGTTTAACTATGATATATCTAGGTAGGGATCTCTTTGTGGTTATCCTACTTGAGATTTGTTGACCTACTTGGATTTCTAATGTTTTTCATCAATAGTGAACATTTTAAAGATACTAAATTATAGCAATTCTAGATCCTAATTTGTCTCTCCTGAGGGATTCCTCCCACCCTCCCCAGTTTGCCTGAACTAACCTTCAGAGTCTGTCTCCCTCATGGTGTATTTTATTTCCCTCATGGTGTGTTTTAAATTATTATTCTTATGTAGTTTTTTTTATCCTGGTTTCCTGAAGGTTTCCTCTGAGTCTGCATCACTTAGCACTCAGGGCAATGGTTATGCTCAAATACATCAAGCCTGTAGATTTTCCTTCCTCTGACAGTGGATTCAGGTATTTCTCAAGCCTTCCTCAGGCTTTACTTTCCACCAAATCCTGTTTTTGGCTCCTATGAGTGTGCATGTCATTCTTCAGGGGAGGGCTTATCTAGCTTTTCTATGGCTCATGTCCATTAAGTTTCTGACTACTGACTCCACTGCTTGTCCCAAGCGGGACCTCAGGCTGGGAGAGTGATGGGTTTTCCACACGCATTCCCTATTCTGCCTGTTAATTTCAGGGACGGGCGTGTTGCTTGGCATGGACGTTGTCCTCTACTCTGAAGGAAGCCTTTCCGTCTGGCAGAAGCTAATGGTGTTCACTGCTTGTCCTGTCCTCCGGCTGAAACAATATGCTGACTGAGCTGAGGGTAAGTAGGGAGGGATCTACTCCAGGCAAGAAAACCACTGATTCTCACTTTTCTTATGCAAATTCCGTAAGTTCTTCATGAATAAACACCTCTCAATTTGTTATTTGCTTTTGGTCAACCTTCAGGGCCTTGAAAGGGCTGTTTAGACAATTTCATTCAGTTTTATAGTTGTTTTGGGGAAGAGAAAGCACTGACTTCATGCTGCCATGACTGAAAGTCTAGATAATGAAGTTTTATGCTTATAATATTTACTGTGTACATTTAAGTAACATCACAATAATACTTATATAAGTCATTACTACGGGTACACTAGGGTGTTTTTGTTTTTCAAAACAAAAACACTCTAGTGAGGATGTACACTCAAGTGTGGAAAATACTGTAGGCTTGTGAGAAGGTAACATAAATTTACTCCATTTTGAAACTAAATGCCATTTCTGATCAAACACACTCCACTAGGCAGAAATCATATATCATATCTGAATAGTGTAAAGTTAAATTCATTTTGAACTTAGCTTCTCAGGGGACATTTATTTTTCAGTTTATTAATTTTTCCATGGGGGAAAAATGTGATTGTCTTTAAGCAAAAATCAACTGTTCTTTTCAGAAAACATTTGAAAAGTAAGTTGGGGTTAAAGTGTTGCCAGAGAATGCATGTCATAAATTTGATTAAAGTTCTTGATTCTTCACTCATTTGTTTCCTGTAAAGGGATTTTATATCCCTAGCACTTTTAGCTTCTTTGTATTATATGCTTTGCCCCATGGAATATGAGATGACATGCTGCACGCTATATTTCAGCAGACGTTTTAGATAAAGTTTTATAATTTGCCTCAGCCTCTTATATGCCAGTCTTTAGGCCAATAGCATGTCCCAGATTGAGCTGCTCCTTCAACTTGGACCTCAGAATGACAATATCAGCAGACCTGCAGTCAGGTCCACTGACTGGAGTAGGATCTTAGCCAACCAGCACCATCATGTGGTGTGGGTTAGAAGTAAATGTTTGTGGTCATAAGCCACTGAGCATTTGTGTTGCTTCTGCAGCAAACACTGATTAATATGGGCATAAAAATGTGCCTCTTCAACAAAAGCACTGAACTATCAAGATTAATACTTTTGTGTCACTATAGCAGTAAAGGAAGGCATCTAGATGGGTTTGTTTCACATATAGAGGGATGTTTGGGGTCATAAGTCTTAAAATATATGCTCTGTGGCTTGGGTAGATTCTCAGAAAAGCTGAAACTGAGGCTTGGGAGGCTCGAGTGACTCAAAAGATAAGCTTTGTGGATAAAGATGTCTTCAGCTGACAATCCAGGCAGTGGTTTAAAATATGAGTCCCAATTTGAAGGTACTAGGGCAGACGTTCTAAATCAGCGGTTCTCAACTTGTGGGTCGCAACCCCTTTGGGGGTTGAATGACCCTTTCACAGGGGCCATCTAAGAGCATCGGAAAACACATATATACTTACATATTGTTTTTGTGATTAATCACTATGCTTTAATTATGTTCAATTTGTAACAGTGAGATTGGGGGTCACCACAACATGAGGAACTGTATTAAAGTGTCGTGGCATTAGGAAGGTTGAGAACCACTGTTCTAAATGAAGGCTTTGATTTTCAACCAAGGTGCACCTTGAGTGGGAAACTTCATGAAGCAGGTTCAGATGAACAGCAGATATATATATTTGTAAAAGATCAGAACAATTATCTAGTACTAGAGAACAAACCTACACATTAAACTTAAAACTTTAATATAATATTGCTCCATTATAGACTTAAAAATGATACTGAAGTGATGACCCTGTTTTCATCGTATTTTATTCAATAGAGATCACTACTTACCTTCAGACACCATTGTTCCGAAATAATCAAGGACTTACCAGGTTAACAGAGCGATGGTTTTTCTAGCATAGCCTGTGGAGGTGATCAGCCTTATGAGAAAATAACTTATGCTCTTAGCTGGGTTCTGGAAGAGTGAAAAGAATTTATAAAAGGGGTGCCTCTTACACAGAATCCAATTCAAAACAGAGGAAAAAGGGAAAGAAGGAGAATGACTGACATTCCTATTTCCCAGTTCTTTTCACATGTGGCGTTAACATCTCTGCAAAGGGGTATAGACTGAGGTGCAATGAAATCAGAGCCTTGTATCGGGATCTTGATTTGCACGGACCTTGAACACTCATTCTGTCTGAGTCTGATTGCCACTGCTAACCTAGTGACTGATGAACTAAAAGGTGTTTCTGAAAAGCCGTAAAAAGAAAACTAAAGTGGGAGAGGGGCAGAAGGAAACCCTTGGCAAGTGAAAAGAGCTTCATTATTGGAATCTTTATATTCTGGAATGGGATCTGGTATTGACCTTGGTGATAACACCAGAAATCAATGAAAAGATTTTAGAAATCATCTCTTTCTCCATTTCCCAAGGTCATAGCAAGAACTCACCTGAGAACACTAAGTACCCATTGCCTGAAAAAAAAATTTAACAGTAGGATTTCAGAAGGGACTTCATGTCCATTGGTTATGCTTATATGCATGCATACAAGTAGAGAGGGAGGCAGGGAGAGAGAGAGACAGAGAGAGAGAGAGTGAGAGAGAGAGAGGCATTGAAGAAATTGGTGGGCACTTGTGCCCTTGACTGGGAATGGAATCCATGACCCATTGGTATGCAGGCCCACACTCTGACCACTGAGCAATATTGGCTAGGGTAGAAGGGATTTTTTATTTTAAATAAAAATTCTGCACCACTGGAGTCTGATATTTGTTAGGTTTTGCCTCATTTTTTTTCTAGTACTGGGTTTTGTCATTTTTTTGCAAAGTCACCCTGGAATCGTCTTTGTAGAAGAGAACAGAATTTTACTATAGAAAGAGACTTTACAATTCATCTGATGTGCCCTCTCCCTTGCAATAATTCTAGAGAAAATGGAGCCCCAAGAGTCCTAGGCTCTTACAGTTGCGCAGAGATGGTGCTGGGTCTGGATGTGGAGTCTCTTGCCCTCCATGGCTTTCACACTTCCCAGATTAGTTTGGGATAAAAACACTTAGTCCTTTAATTCATCCAGAACCTTTTTAGTAGTGTCACACAGTCCAAGTTTCCATTGTTTTCTCTTTTATAGTACTAACATGCATTAAGACACAGGGGAAAGAATGAGTCTCACTACTGACTCTTTGTGGCAGTGAGAGAAAAACATTTTTAACAGTGAAGTTTGAGATTTGAGTGTTTCTAATTTGATACTCTCAATGACACTAACTTCTACTAGTTATGTAGCACATATGAATCACGTTATAGTTTCAAAATAGTTTTCTATCAATAGTAACTTCTTAGCATGAATCAGGCGAGTTTGATTATTTCCTCTTGCCCAAAACAATGTTCCTGGTTGGTCACATCATATTTGATGAATATCATTAGTTGTCCAGATGCTTAGCTGCCTGAACTCCTCAAGTCTGCCTGGTGCCAGAGAAAGTTCTAGAGTAAAGGTAGGGGCAGGTTTACTTTTGGGGTTCCTGGTTGCCAAGGCCAAAGTTGGAGATGGGCAATGGAGGAATTTGGGAAGATGTAGAACAATCTGCCTTCATTGGTGACAACTGAAATGTTTACAGGTGTTCTGATGAAGCAGGGGGTCCCTCGGGGTGAGGACAACGGAGCCCCAACGCGCTAGGGTGTCTGCATGCATGACTCTGGAGACCAGGTTCAGTGACGCAGATCCGTTTTATTGTGGAACTACGGGCGTATATATAGCATGAGGGGACCAATCAGAGGGAGACATGTTGCTACAGGCGACCAATGGCTGAAAGGCTGGGGTACTGTGCACGTGGCTCTAGGAGTTCGTTCAGGCGGGCATTGCTACTTCCTGGTGTGCCGAGGAAGCATGTCATGGTGGAGTGTGCTCACACCATTGCACCAGCCGCAGCGCTGAGACATACTTCCCGAGCTCTACGTACATTCTGCTTATCTCTAATTTCAAGTCTTGGGAAATCCTGCTTCATTCTGGAAATCTGCTGTGGTGCAGGGCAGGACAAAGGTATGAAGAAGGGCCTTTGGTAGGGTTCAGTGTATCCCTGACTGATTCCTCACCTCGGGAGGGGTCACTTTAGTTCAGGAACACACCAACACTGATCTGTTCCCAGTTGCTCTTGAAAAGAGGAGCCATTTTGAGTCTGCTACTTGGCATAGTGATTCTAAGCACGAACCCAGAGGCAATTCCAAACCTAGAACAAGAATAAGGCTCTCCTTGGGCATGACTCAAATAGAAAAGCTCTTTGAATCACAGCATTTGAATCTGAGTCACTCGCCAGTCTTTTCTTTGTCCTATAAAGGCAATTTAAGCACTGAGGTCTAAAGTAGGCTTTTTGATTCTCAGCCATTCCCCTCTTAGCAAATTCCCATCTCTACCACCCCATAGGAATAGTACGATCTCTTTTAGGTATTGATTTTGAAGAAAGACCATTTCCTACAAGCAGGTTGGAGATGTGAGGGCTTGGGAGAGTTACTGGAAATTACTGTCATTCATGCTGTTAAGCTGTCTCTGAGCCTGGGACACATGACCTGCCAGATGGCCCCATATATCCGATTACTATCATCTTCCCTTTTTCTCCCTCCATGTTAAAACTTTTCTGATTTTCAGATTTACCGGTAACTTTAGGGGAGTTAAGACTAATGAAACTTAACAGAAGTTCTGACCTTCCATTGCCACCAATGCACTAATGATGCATCATCACAAATTTTATTTTTAGAGACTTGCTGGTGTTATCCTGGGCCAGCTCATATTTAGGTCATCCTTCCCACCTCCCCCAGATGCCTTGATTTTTAAAAGACCTGAGTCTCTACAACCATACTTGCAAGAAATTCTTAGTCACCTAAACTTCCATGTCTCATGCTACTGTTTAATTCTGTCCTCTTGATTTCCAGACTCCTGCCTTGAACTATAATATCCACATTTCATACCTATAGGAAAAGCTGATTATAAGATTCCATTTTAAAAATTCTTTCCAAGTTTCAGCCCTTCATTATCTTGTGTGCCCCATATTTCTTTTTTTCTACTTTCTCTCCCCATACAATCTCAAATCTTCATCCTTTAGAGCAGTGGTTCTCAACCTTGGCTGCACATTAGAATCACCTGGGAATTTTTTAAAAATCCTGATTTCTGGGCCTTATCCTCTGGAAATTCTGTTACTAATGATGAGGCCCAGAAATCAGGATTTTAAAAAGATTCCCAGGTGATTCTAATGTGCAGCCAAGGTTGAGAACCACTGCCTTAGAGTGTGACCCCTCTTCCATATAATAGTAATTTATGTAGCTGAATACCTTTTGGAGCTTACTCCCTCTTCCCCCAAAACTGAACCATTCTAAGCTTTCTTACTCATTCCTGGTACTTTCATATTCCACCTACTATCTCATGTCTCTCACTGCTCTAGTAAGAAGGTAGGCAGATTGGGCACCAAGGCAAGACACTGTTTACATCTGTTTTTGCATTATAATAAAGTGTGCAATTAAGTGTAAACTTTGGGTCAAATTCTAACAGAATTCTCTCCTTTCTGCTCAGAGAATTTAGTGGTCATATGGTTCAAAATGAGTTAGTTACCCAAATCTGCTGCTGCTATCCAGCCTTCTGGTTCCATTGTTTTGAGTGGGGATTACATGCTTTTGTTTTGTTTTGTTTTGTTTTTAAATTAGACTCAGAAGGAACCAATAACTAACTCATGGCAATAAAGAAATGGAGTCTGAAAGGCAGTGGTTATTAACAGAGCAATAGAAAGACTGGAAAGAGAAAACATTAAGCTAAGGAAACAGCACCAAGTGCAGGTATAAAACAACAATGCCTCGTGCAAATGTAAGGAGCTGTGTATGGATAATTCAGGGGAAATTACTCTGAAAACAATTGTGATTACTGGAGCTTTGGGTTGTGGGGCAGGGAGAAATACCTGGAAAATGAAAAGTCACCTATCTTCCTTGTATCTTTAGCACCCAGCACAGCACGTATGTAAGAAATACAACCCTGGCCACACTACCCAACGTTTTCAGTCCAACTATTTCCGTGACACAGTCACTTCCATGCCTCAGAAGGCCCTCTATGGCAGAATTTGTGGGGAAAGTGACCTGGCTGAAAACAATGTATAGGGCATGGGTTGGCTACAGTTCATCTGGCTGCAGAGAGGTGGGAAAACAGAGAGGTGGGTCCCAGTTGGACAGATCTGAGACCACCCTTGAGGTGTCTTTTACATTATTGTCTGCCAGCTCCTGCCCAACTTCTGGTCTCCACCTTGTCGACTGGAGGCAGCCTAGGCGTTAGCCAGAGGCAGTTCTGTGGTCCTAACAGGGAAGTGTCTTGGAGTCTGTATGGTGTGTGT
>NW_006299390.1:3282362-3282770 GCF_000327345.1 Myotis davidii | reverse complement strand
GGAGAAAAAGGAACAGCTGACATCACAGAATACAAAGAAATGTAAGAAAATACTATGAACAACTATACACCAACAAATTGGACAACCTGAGCGAAATGGATAAATTTATAGACACATGCAATCTTTCAAAACGGAGCTCTCCCTTGGCGTGTCTCGCCAGCACCTGCCTCGCTCCCCAAGCGCCTTTGCAAAGATGCAGAGGTCGAAGCACGTTGCTGTGCGGGGCTGAAATGCTCCGATCCCGCTTCGCGCGCCCTGTCCCTAGCACCAACCAGGACCCAGGCTTCGCCTCCAGGATCCCAGTGGGTGTTCCCGTCCCCTGAGGGGCATCCCAGGGTCACCGAAGTCCTCCTCGCCCCGGGGCACCAGGGCACCTGGCGGCGCCAACCGGGAGCGGAGGGGGAGGGG
>NW_006299390.1:3266316-3282166 GCF_000327345.1 Myotis davidii | reverse complement strand
GGAGAATGCCCGGAGCCGCCGCCGCCGCCGCCGCGATGCTGCCGGCTCAGGAGGCTGCGAAGCTGTACCACACCAACTATGTGCGGAACTCGCGGGCCATCGGCGTGCTGTGGGCCATCTTCACCATCTGCTTTGCCATCGTCAACGTGGTGTGCTTCATCCAGCCCTACTGGATCGGCGACGGCGTGGACACCCCGCAAGCCGGGTATTTCGGGCTCTTCCACTACTGCATCGGCAACGGCTTCTCCCGGGAGCTGACCTGCAGGGGCAGCTTCACGGACTTCTCCACGCTGCCCTCCGGCGCCTTCAAAGCCGCTTCCTTCTTCATCGGCCTCTCCATGATGCTCATCATCGCCTGCATCATCTGCTTTACTCTCTTCTTTTTCTGCAACACGGCGACCGTGTACAAGATCTGTGCCTGGATGCAGCTCACCTCCGGTGAGTGCGCGCTCACCTCCGCGGAGGCGGGGGACCCCCGGGCGCCGGAGCTGGAGGGGCGGGAGTGGGAGGGGCCCGGGCTGTGCTCGCCGCTGGGGGCCGAGCAACTTAATCCGCTCAGGCGTGGGGATCCGGGGTAGCTGGAACCCCCGGAGGCCGGAAACCCCGGGGTTCCCGGGACCCGGCGCGAGCGACTTGTCTTGGGGCTTTTGAGAACCTCCCAAGAGCGGGGACGCCGCCCCTCAGGGTCCGCCGGAGGCAGGGCGTGCGCAGGGCCGAGTCCACTCCGAACTGAGGGTGGGGAGAAGCCGGGTTCAGGGCGCGCACGGAAGCCCCAAGGAGGGGCTGGCACGGCCGGGCGGAAAGCCGATTTGGAGAGGTTGTCGTGGAAGGAGTCAGCCTGCGCTGCCCCTCTCCGGGACGGTTTCTGTCGTGGGTCCATGTGTGTGGAATGGTGGTGGCTGGAGTGGAATTGTTTCTCTCTGGTCCAGGCAGTTACAAAAAATTTATCATGCATCTGGAGACGAATAAATCTGAGTTGTTTTGGGTTTGACCCTTTTAAGAAAAAGGTAGCTTAGGGCTGTTCCTTGGCAATTCCCCGAGGTCAAGTCTTGGGCGTGCGTCCTTGTCGGAGCACAGGTGCTTCCATTTCGTCTTTCCACGGAGAGGGGTCTTGAGAGAATCAAGGTCTCATTTTTGGGAAGTGGCTTCAGGAAGATGGGCAGAGAGGAAAACCTATTTCGTTAGCATCACGGTCACTCTTTGCCTGTTGGGGATAGGTGGTTGTTAGCTGGAGAATAGGAAAGTATTTCTTTTTTTTTTCCTTTTGAGCATCAAAGTTACTTTCCCCCCAGGGAGGATGTGGTGCATTTCCTGGTGGCTTCGGAGAGTCATGAGACAAAACTGACTCCTTCCTCTACCTGCCATGGAGCTGATTCCCACCCTGCCAGCCACCTGGGGTGCCCTGCCTCTGCAGGCAGACTCCCTTCTCAGACACCGGACACCCTCTTTTCCCAGCATTGTCGCGGTCCTTTTGGTTTTATGGATGGTCTGGCGTGGAGGGACCAAGGCCATCTCAGGCAGCCAATTTTTTCTCATGTGTATTTTGTTTTATTTGATGGCGTTCACACTTCAAGATTTTGCAGTTATTTCTATGCTCTGGAAGGTTTTCTGGGGAGTAGGGATTTGACCCCTGAGTTTACCAGAGTGTCCTAGACTGATAAAGTCTTTAAAGGTGCTGGACAGGCGAGATCAGGTTCATGATCTTATATTGGCAGTTTGATATAAGAGAAGCTTGTGGGAGGCCAAACGAGAATGGAAGTACTCGCTTTGTATTAAGTTTGTATGAGCTGCTTGTGATTCGCCATGAACTGTGAATGTGCCCCATGTGAAAGGCAAGAGCAGAGCACCAGTAGAGGCCCCCACACACATACCATTATCCTCCGGAAATGTAAGAGTTCTCTGCTTTGCAGGCTGTCCTTCCATTTCAAACTTCTTGAAGCACCCCGCCACCACCGCCCCCCCCCACACACACTGTTTTCATATATAATGTAAACTTTTATGGCCATTTCACATGCAGACTAACGTTGAGATTTGGAATAAATTAGTGTATTATAGTTGTTCTTGACACTTAATTCTTGTTTGACTTTGAAGACAATAGGACATTGAGGATGCAGGTGTTTTAGAAAAAGAGGTGACCCTGTGCAACTCATTTTAATTTTTCTAAGTTAAATGACCTATTTAGACTGGTGATTCAAATTAGATTGATTTTCAAAGGTCTGACTGTAATTTGCAAGTGATTTCTCAACAACATATTTCTAAATATTTTATTTTAATAAGATTTTTGTACTCTAAACCAAAGGGGTTTTCTAAAAATTTCTTTTAAGAAGAAAGCAAGCCATCTTTGGAAAAGAATTACCAGCTTTGAAGTTAATACAAACTGCAACTATTAAAATATTTTTTCCTTCCTCTTCCTGGAATAGAGTACACAAAAATAACTTGTTCTGCGGTAGTGAAGCATAATGTCTTTTTTCTAGAAATTTTACATAAATATACCACCTTGTTTCCTATATGTCAATGCAAAATGTGATGGTAGCCTTTGTACTAAAGATGATACAAGGACATTTACTTCATTTTTGGAGTGGTACAGGTCCTTAAGTTCTAGACATACTTTTAAAATCCTTTATTTGCAATTTATTTGATATTTTATTTCTAGATAAACCACAGAAAGACATAACTTTATTAATGAAGTATATTAATTAAAAAGAATGGATAATGACAATGGAGCAGTTAAGAATCAGTCAGTTATATCCACATATTTTTCTGAGGAATGGTTTACAGAAGATATTTATGAAGAATGTCATATTTAATGTGGTTTTGTTTTTTTAATATATTAGATAATGTATCTTATTATTATTTTTATTGATTTCAGAGAGGAAGGGAGAAGGAGAGAGAGATTGAAACATCAAAGATGAGAGAGAATCATTGATGGGTTGCCTCCGCACACCTCCTACTGGGGATCGAGCCTGCAACCCGGGCATGTGCCCTTGACCGGAATCGAACCCAGGACCCTTCAGTCCGCAGGCCGACTATCTATCCATTGAGCCAAACCTATAGGGCTAATGTAGTTTTGTTTTTAAATCTCGTGACAGTAACAAGAAATTTAATATAATATATTATAAGTTACTTTCAAAGTTTAGTTTCTAGCGTTTAGACTATTCCTTTTTAATGTTAAGGAGACTTTTCATACTTTTAACTGTCCCAAGGCTAACTCAAGTGTAATGTGCTAGCTATGAAAGAGACTGTACCATTTGCTCTTTAGAGACTGTTTAACCCTCACTGAAAGTCAAGTGATTAACTTGTGTATTTAGTTATGTAGGCATTTTAATATAGTAACATCATTAATTAAAGTCAGGCAGAATATAAAATCCCATATGAAATGATACACGAAGGTGATGAGGCAGATTTTCTTGTGGCAATACAACATCAAGAATTATTCTTTTTCTGATTCTGAACAATAAACTAGAAAAAGTACCTAGTTTATTGGACCTGACAATGCTATTGCTCTTCTATATAATTAACGGTGCTATTATGAACACCTGCCCTCTTCCTCTTGCTCTCCCCTCTAACTCATTATTAACCTCAGTGGAGTGAAACTTCAGAACAAGGAGCTAAAGTCGCACTACTGTTGGATGTGGTCCTATACTTAGGGGCCATGCCTGATATAAAGACTGACGACAGAAAAATAATACATGTGCTTTCAGGAACAACCCAGAAGGAGGAGTATGTGTCCTCCAGGTTTCCCCGTTGCTCCTTTCTGGGCATCGGGCGGATGTGCTCTTCTTTGACCTGTCAGGGAGCCCGCCAAGCCTGCTCACATGGGTGGCCCTGAGCGTGTGGAGTTACGATGCCTGTGCTCTGAAAAGGGAACAAGGTTGGGATTTACTCAAGTTGCAGACTCAGCATTCAGGACCAACGCCAGTTCCTAGCAATGGCTGATGCTGAGCAGTATGAGGAAGCAAGATCTTGCCTCAAAGAGCTGCTAATCCATCCTAAATTCAGTTACATAATCACCATTTCTTTGGGGGGCGGGGGGAGGGGTTCCCCTGCCAGAGTACTTTAAACACTTCCCCAGATACAGAGCAAAGAATGTATACCACCACTGAGGGCAGTTTTCATTTCCTAACAACACATTCTACTTTTAAGAATATTTTATTTACTAAGTCAAACTTATAGGGAAATTATTTGAAAATGAGAATTTAGAAACTGGTGGGGTTTTTGTTTATTTACTTTTATGTCATGTGAAAGGAATATGACAGAGTAGAGGGAAAATACATTAATGTGAATGTCAAAACATGATTTAAAAATATTTATACTGGCCGAAACCGGTTTGGCTCAGTGGATAGAGCGTTGGCCTGCGGACTGAAAGGTCCCGGGTTCTCCTGCACGCCCCCTACTGGGGATTGAGGCCACACCCTGTGGTGAGTGCCATGACAGGGAATTGAACTGTGACCTCCTGGTTCAAAGGCTGATGCTCAACCCCTGAGCCACACTGACCAGGCAAAACAAATGATTTTTATAACAGTGAGATTTTGAGTGACTATGTGTGAAAAATGACAGGATCCATATAACTCATAATATATACTATCAGTTGATTTTTTTTCGTTAGTGCAAGGCTGCACATTTAACAGCTTTTATCCACTGTAAAATGTTGACAAGATACTTATATACTTCTATAAATCATAAATACATACACACATTCTTACATACCTTACCAGAAAGTGGTATCAGATACTTAACATGAAACGATTATTAAGTGATTATTGCTTATGTATGGTATGAGGCTCTGACCCAGTAAAGAAAGTCCAGATGGCCAGGTCAGTATATTACATTTTATGTGCATACCTTAGAAATCTTTCAAAGTAAACAAAATTAAAAAAATAAAATAAAAAGGAATAGCAGAACATATAGCTATAGTTGCAGTATGTGGCTCAACGCACTTTTATGTGTGGTGTAATGAGATAAACTGAGCAAAGGGGAGTAGAAAGAACTTCAGATCACTGGGAATCGAGCAGCCACCTCTTGGTGCATGGGATGACACTACCAACGGAGACACACTGGCCGGGCATTAGGAGAATTTTAAAGTGTAATTTGCATAATAGATTTGAACTTTGGGGGTCACTACCAGCTTTAATTAATATGATTTTTCTTTATAATGAGTAAACTGGAATTTTTATTGGATACGAGGAAAGACCAAGGAACTGACCTTTATCCTTAACAATAACCAGAAAATAATAACAATGGAAAACAAGAGGCTGGTGCATTTAGCAAATAGTAGATAAAATATTTGATGACTTAGACATAAAGCTGTTATGAAAAGTCACTGAGGCATTTGTAAAAAGAAATAAACCAAAAACAATCTTTTCCAGAATGCTAAATGTTCACATAATTAATATCATGCAGCTCTCAAATTATAGCCACGATTCTATGACACTCCTACTACACAGGATCATTGTACCATTCATAGTTAAATTGCCCTAACTATAATCTTGAGCACATTTCTCATCTCTTTTCCTCAAGTAGAACAGAGAAATGAGTGGCTTGCAAAAAGAAGATAAATAATTTTTTGATCAGTCTAGACATGAATCTTATTGAACTTCTCTTGGACAGAATGAAAGAAGAAAGCAAACCTTTCTGAAATAGAGTTGCTGGCATGAAACTGTTTTTTTTTTGTTTTGTTTTGTTTTTTAAATTTTATTTTTTATTACAAAGGGTATTACATATGTGTCCATCCCCGAACCCTCCCCGGCCTTCCAGCTGCAGTTTGACACTCTGTTTGAGGCAGCTCTGCCTCTGTATCTATTATTGTTCAAAAGTTTCTAATGGTCTCAATTATCCATGAATGAGTGAGATCATGTGGTGTTGAATTGGTCTCACAAACCTGGACTCTGACATCTTCTCCAGCCTAATAAAGCCAGGTCTCCGGCAGGGTAGGGACTGTGTGTATGTGTTTCATAGGAGAAGGGATTGCAATTGACAGGCTGAGTGAAGTTAGTCTAATTGCGTGAAGTCTTGAGATTATGGCTTATCAATGAAAGAGCTAGTGGGAGAATAGTGAAAGGTAGTAACATGAATGGTAAATAATAGTTGATCAGAAAAGATTTCATGCATAACTTAATCAAGAGTATTCTCCATATTTCTTTTCCCTGTTAGAAAAGAATGGCAAACCGGAGTTTGAAGGGAACTCACCTTTAGTTTCAGTACCGAATGCGTCGTAGTGGTTGATTTTTCTTTATTAAATGGCATTTAAATATATAAAATAAATATCAAAAATATAAGTCTTTGTTTTACTATGGTTGCAAAGATCAAAAAATTTCTATATGTGACGCGGCACCAGAGTTAAGTTAGGGTTTTTCAAAATGCTGACACGCCGAGCTCAAAAGGTTCGCCATCACTGGTCTAGAGACTATCGGTGCACATAGTCTATGAGGGGAGTGCCCTGTACAGCCCCCTTTTTTTGTTGTTGTAATGAAGATTAAGAGTGAGACATAAAATCAAAATCGGAAATGTCTATTATCATTGTCAGAGGGCTCAGTATTTGAAAACCAGCTGTGAAGAATGACAGGGATTAGAAGAGTGACACCAAAAATAAATGAAGGATGAATAAAAAAGATTGGAAAAAATTCAAGGTGGAAAAGCCTATGGAATTTGATATAATCAATGCTTAAAAACGCATTTACACAGGACAAGCAGAAAGCTGGAATGCGTATTACAGTGCAAAGCTGTGTGCAAATCTCAATTACCAAGAAAGAAAAATTATGGCTCCACCCCCTTCCCTCATGCTGGGAGTTATAATGGATTCTAAGATCAAGGTATTCAAGGGAGAGATGATTGAACTTCTTGTATGGTAGATGGGAATGGAGGATTAAAATAAGCAAACCTAAGAAAGAAAGGTCATTGTAAAATTCGATAAAAAGCGTTCTATAGTTTCTCTTTGGAAATCTAGTTACAGATTGTGAAGCTAAATTGATTTGTAGAGTGCCTTTAGTGGGGAAAGAGAACTGACAATGAGCACCTAGGGTAAATATATTTACAGAACATTTTAATTACATGTATAGTATAAGCTAGATTAATTGAATTTATCTAAGATTCAGATAATAACCAGGAATATTGTGGATCTATGGAATACCAAATATTAGTTAACTGAATATTCACATTTTAACCAGTTAACTGGACAAGGTGTAGTACTGACTAGTTGGTATTTTTTTTGAAAATCTTTATAGGAAAAGGAATGCTGTACTGCAGTGTTTTACAAATATAGTTGGTGACACTTTGATGGGTCCTGATATCAATTCAGTATGTAAGTGATCAGCATTAAAACTTGGATTGAAACAAAATAGAACATATGAATATAGATAATAAAGATTTTATGAAACCTTTATTTCCTAAAATATTTACATGTGTGTGTGCGCGCGCACTGGATTGCGATGTATAATGTAGTACTTACTGTGGGCTGCAGTCAAAATATTTGGAAGACACTAGTCCAGGAAAATGAAGACATAATATGAATTTGGAAAAATAATTTTCTCTTTTCTGGAAAATTGTGAAAGTTTTGTACCATCTTATAGGTAATTTTATGTTAGAGGGTAGAGTAGGTAAAGTATATGTAGCCAAAATAATTTGAGACATTTTGCTTTTCTTTTCTCACTTCCATTAATGACTTTTATTGCTAGTATGCCCCAATTAGATTATGGATTTATTGAAAAGACTTATTTTTCCAGGTGTGATTTTATTGGGCATTCATGCTATAGAAAATGGCATGGTCCATCTCTGAGCAACAATCTAGCCAAGCAAACATTTAAACAAGTGCCAAATTGATATTGACTCATACACTTTTATAAGTTGGATGGATGTTAAAACTTACTTATAAATAACAATGGTAAATGCTAACTATTGAGCAACCACTATTTGCAAAAGCTTTAGTCTATTATGTTTAACCTTTACAACAATCCTACAGGTTAAATATTATAATGCCCATTTTTGAGGATGAAGAAATTGAAGCTTAAAAATTGTACTCAGACTCCTGCCTTGGAGTCTGAAAGAAATTAAGAGTCTTGCCAAAATTACATCTTGGAAAAATTGAGACTAACACACATCCGATTCCCAGCACAGCACTATTTCTACCACTTTCTTTGGCTCCCAACTTAATGTACAGTTATTTAGTATAAGTCTTCAATATGCACGTTCCCCATTCTGCATCAACGTGATACAGAAGGAAGGGACTGCTATTTACAGGGAAAATAATTGCCTACATTTTTACCAGATTTCTCTCTTCCGACATGCTTGGGTGTGACAAGGTACTCCTCATCCCATCCTTTTCAGTTTCTGAACCTAGAGCCTGTGTGGTTCTTTGCCCACACTGTCCCCTTGGTTATATCTCTGATCTCATTGCTTTCAATCTGTGACTGGGTATCCTATAGGACAAGGGCACATGTCAGCATTAATGACTCTGTATCATCTGTTGTGTCCTGAATCAAAAGCAGAAATGCTCTTTTTTAAAATTTTTTTATTTAATTTATTTTTTACAGAGAGGAAGGGAGAGAGAGATAGAGTTAGAAACATCGATAAGAGAGAAACATCGATCAGCTGCCTCCTGCACACCCCCTACTGGGGATGTGCCCGCAACCAAAGTACATGCCCTTGACCGGAATCGAACCTGGGACCTTTCAGTCCGCAGGCCGACGCTCTATCCACTGAGCCAAACCAGCTAGGGCAT
Organism: Myotis davidii; assembly: GCF_000327345.1. Classification (NCBI taxonomy): domain Eukaryota; kingdom Metazoa; phylum Chordata; class Mammalia; order Chiroptera; family Vespertilionidae; genus Myotis; species Myotis davidii. The sequence continues at coordinate 3,273,453 of NW_006299390.1, read as the reverse complement.
AGACTTGCTTATTGATGGTGGTGGTGAAAGTGGTAATGGTAGATGGGATCACCAAGTCACACAGAGGGTAATGATAGACCTGGCAGCTTCTGGAAGCATCAGAGTTGGGAAGTGGTTATAAGATTTGTGTCTTGGCTTGGCCACTTATTGGTTGGATGACTTTGGGTAAGTTATCTAACTGCTCTTGACTTTTCATGTTATTTTTCTAAGTCTTATGTAATTGTATTCAAGATACATACAAAGAGATTATAAGTCATGGATATTAAAGATATCATCTGTTAACCAAGTGTTTCTGAGCATTTACCAACAAAGTAAACGTTGGAAAAATAAAAAATAGAGTAAAATTAAAGCAGAAGGCAAATATGGTATAATCCTAGACAAACACATAGATATCCAGAGTTAGAGTTCCTCAATATAATGACATTAAATAAAATACCTATCTTCTGTGTTCTAGGATTATTGAATTAATCCATGTAAAATGTTTAAAAGTGGAGCTAGCACTCAATAAATGTTAGCTATGATTACTGTTATTATTACTGCTGCTACCATTAAAGAGAATAGGGCTGGAGGAGTGATAGTATTCAGAAAACTTAGTAGACAGAAAGATCAAACTCACAATATACAAGTTAAAGGACATTTTTGTTTTACTACTTGTATATGCCAGACCTACCTTGTTCTGAGGATCAAGAAAGATAATGGCTATGGAATCATTTTAGAAATCACACAGTATTGTATAAATGCCATTGTGATTTCTATAATGGACATTGTACATTACTAACAAACGCCATATTCAGTTAAGGGTTTAATTTGTATTAACAGGGTCTAGCTCTTCCATTTTATTTGTCTAGAGTAATGACTCAAAATAATGAGAATGTATTTTGGAGATAATTTTAAACTGCTTAATAATTTCAACAACAAACTTGGGGTGGGGTGGGGGGAGCCATGTTTTAAAGGCATTGTGAGCCAATCTTTTGATTATGTTAAGACCTAAGTACTTAGGCATCCTTAATTTTCCCCAAGTGATGTGGAAATGTCTAAATTATTTTTTCCTCACAGTTACCAAAAGCAAAATGGAATATTCTCAATATGTAATAACATCATATAACAACAGGAACAAATCCAAAGCAGCATTTTTTCCTGACTGTTTTAAATGTAGCTGTAATGTTTTGAAAATGGTTTCTCAATATTACATCTGCGAACCTTTATTTTTCTCCCAAAGCAAAGAAAGCAGTGATTTAAGATTCTCCGATTTATGCTCAAATGACAATTATATTGCTGTTTTTTTTATTAACATGCCAATTTCTGTAGCTTTTCTAAAGAAGCTTAAAAAAACAAACCCCATCATTGCTTGTGATTAAAATTTTCATTTCAAGTTTAAAAGCATCAGCTTATTATAAAATGAGAGTATCAGCTATTACTACATCTATGACTGTGACCTAAACCACTGGATTGAAAACTGAACAAATGAACATTCTCTGCTTTACATATTATATTACCAATATCCCTTTTATGGCGAATACCCAGCGTTGATGTTGACAAGAGAACTTATGAACTAAGTATCTTGAGAGGTGCAGGTGCAGAGCTGCTGGTGAGCACAGCGAGACGTCCTGTAGGTCATTGTGAGCAGCTCTGCTCTTTAAGACCTTTCGGTCTCCTGGACAGGTCTCTCCAGCAAGATGAGCGAGGATGGGGAAATGGGCAGATCCACCCCAAATCTTAGTTCATTTTGCTGAAGACCCCTCCATTCGCTGCAGGATGGGCTCTAGAGGGAGCTCCAGCCCTGTCATCTTGTGCTTCTCAGGACGTCGCCTTTTATAGGGTCAGGTCCAGAGCCATTTTCACCCTGACAGTACTTGTAACATTTTAGAGGAAGGAGCGTAGAGGATAAAATATGAAGCTTGAAAAAGAATGAGAAAAGGGATTTATCCAGAACGCATGCAGTAGGAGGAAAGCTCCTTTTACCTACAAGGGAAAAGCCAACTCCTCCTGTAACGCATTGCCTTGATGTAAATTCTTTTAATTAGTCTCTATTACACCTAACCTAGGAAACTTTTGTGACTTGAGTGGCCTGCATTTTTAGAGGACCCATTGGCATGGTCTTCCACTGGAACATTTTGACTTGTTTCGTAGCCTGGAGATGGACACGTTTGTGTAACTTGGACATCACTGGAGAATTCAAAAGAAGTTGAGGAATTCAGAACTACAGGATTCTAAGCAGCCATTTGATCTTGGTGGCCATGAACTATGCATTATAATTGCATCTCTGCAGCAGCCCAAGCATGTTTGCAAATGAAAAAAAGTAGAGCTTGAAATTCCATTTCTTGGGAAACTTTAAGGACTTTTCAGAATTTAAAAATAATATTTACAATAACTCAGAATATGGACCCCAGCCACAGGCAAATAATGTGTCATAGGATCAGAATAAAAAATTGCATCTCATCTCATTACTAGCTCCAACCTATCTTATTTGAGTCTCCATTTCCTTAAAAAACAAAAACAAACAAACAAAAAAACACACCCAACAATAACAACAAAAAGAAGGAGTGACTGCTTTCTTCCTAGCTGTTGCAACTGGGCACAGTTGTACACTGTCACATAGCTTTTTGTCACTAGAACCCACTTGAAAAACACACAAATTCTGTTCTTTTTTTTCCTTTCAAAACATGGGACCTCAGCTCAGTATGGTATCTATTTTATTTTTGGGGGGACCCTGAAGTGCAGAAAGTTCATTAGAGAAAACCTTCCAAAAAGCACACTTTCCGGCTTAACATCAAGCCTTTATTTCCATCTTACATTCAAAAACATTATTTTTAGCCCTCACAAAATGTCCCCCTCATTAGCCCCAGTGCCTGACTCTGGCCCCAGTGTCTACTGAAGTGTCTGTGCCTGGATAGGCCAGAAAACCAAAACCTGTCCTGGTCCTGCAGTTCAATACGGCACCCTCCCATTCCTGTGGGACTCTTAGAAGACGAGGACTGATTTACTGTGTGTAGAACAAAGGAGAAAAGTCCTGCAATCAATATGAGTTCATTCATTTGACAAGGGCTGTTCTCTTCCGTTGTGCACTGTTGAAGAATTGATTTCTTTTTTTACACAAAAGCTCTAGAAAACCAGCCGAATGACTGAGAGGTGGTCCCTAAAACTTAAGTTTTAATGGTGTTAGATTTATTCAAGTAATAGAATGAGTCTCATATATGATTTTTCCTTCTCCAAGTTTCATGATGACATGAGAATTTATTCTCAAATGTGTAAAGTATTATCTGTTTAGTGTAGAAGTATGACTTATATGAAGGCAAGCTTGACCTTGTACAATGAAAGAGAAGGTGATTTACATTTCTATTGTAGCTATAATGTTACTTAGCCTAGCCATCATTCTGATTTTGTTTAATATTTGCAAAATGAATTATTTCAGTTCATCTCCAAACATGTTATGAATAACGTATTTTACATTTTATGAATAATATATTTTACATTTGTGTATATGTGCCTGTGTGTGTGTATAGTGTAAAGAAGAACAATAAAATGACCATTTGTATATCTGCCACCCACTTTCCTCATTATATCCACTCAGACGTAGCCACTTTACTGAGTTTTGTGTTATTAGTCTACATTCCTTATAATACTAATGCAAATATACATGTAATATACATATATACATATAATATGTATAGTAGTATACACATTCCTGAGTAACACATTCTTTACTTTTGGTCTTTCTGTTTTTAAAGGAAATGCTTTTAATATTTCACCATTTAGTATGACATATGGAGTAGATTCTTTTCAAATACTATTTATTACGTCAAGGAAGTTCTCTTATATTCCTACATTGATAGGGAGTTTTTAGATTGTGAATATAGGTTGAATTTTATTGAATGCATTTTCTGGATCTCTTGTGATGATCAAATGACTTTTCTGAATGAATATATATTGATAATATGAATTATAATGCTAGATTTTCTAATGTTGAAATGATCATGCATTTTAAAAACAACACTTGATATACACTGTGAGTCTCAGACTCTAATATTTTATTTAATATTTTAAAAAGTATTTTCATGAGTAAGGCTCGTCTTTTTATTCTTCCTTTGTCATACTGTCTGTATCTGGTTTAGGTATCAAGATTATATAAGACTCATAAAAGTAGTTGAGAATTCTCTTTTTGAGTTTTTGAAAGCATTTATGTGCTATTGGAATAGTCTGATCCTTTTGTGTTTTATAGAATTATTTTATAAAACTGGGTCTCATATTTCTTTGTAGGAAGATTTGAAACTACTGATTACAGCTGTTTGATGGTTATAGAGTCATTCAGATTTTTAATTTCATCTTTAGTAAATTTGTAAAGATACATTTTTCTAAGAATTTTTCCATTTCATCTACATTTTTAAATTTATTGGCATATAACTCTCCATATTCTTATAAGCATGTAAGTTGTTTGTAGATGTCGTCTTTGTTTTCTTTATATCAATTTGCTAAAAGTTTGTCAGATTTATTAGACTTTATAAGAGCCAATTTTATCTTCATTGTTCATCTCCATTACCTTCTGTTTCATAGCATTAATTTTTGCTTTTTATTTTTATTTCCTTTTTTCTATTTGATTTAGGTTTATTCTCCTATTCTTTTCTAATGTCTTAATTCTCTTCTACTCATTATTAGCTGCTACAAACTTATGGAAAACTGCTTATATAGAGTGAGACTTTTGAAGACATCATCATTAAAAATTTTAATTAGGAATTGCATGTAACCATCTCAAGCATAACCTAAAAGGAAAGAAAATAGATGTTCATGAAAGAAAGTTCAAGTTACTTATTAAAATATTTACAAATATTATGGTGGCATCATTTATACAAAGTCAGAATATTTAATCTTGAATGTATATCCAATATATGTGAAATTTAATATTCTACTTTTCTGATATGAAGTAAATATAATAAATGTTTTTGCAAAGTTTACATATAGATGCTCCCAAATACTCTTCCATTTATTCTAGTAATTGCTATTGTAATAATATAATTTTTAAATGTGTATCATGAAAAAGATGAGTAGGAACTCTAAACACTACCATTCAGTTGGTGCCACCAAGGTCAGTGTCAGCTTTACTGTTCAGCTGTTACTTTGGATTCTTGCTTTATCTTTTTTCTTACCTCTAAGGATTTCTCTTACAATGAGCTCAGCCATGTGTATTAAAAAATGTTCTGGATATTTATGCAGAATTTCGAGGTGTTCTATTTGAAAGGGTTTGTTTGTTTGTATGTGTGGGTTTTTGTGTTTCTTTTTTTGGTCATCTGATCTGCCATATTGCCTAAAATGTAAATCCATGGATGATATTCAGTTGACTTTGCTTAGTTCTGTGGCCTCATATACTCTAAACTTCAAAGTGCCAAGTCACCAATTTATGTCATTGCTAAAAGAGGGACAGGATCAGAAAAATGTGGATTGGTGTATGCAAACTAATTATAATTTCTGATCCTACTATTCAAAACTCATGAATCTCCCACAGTGAGTTATGTCATATTTTTCTAAGCTGGACTATATATTAGGAGCAAAGGAATGAAGAACTCCACTTTCAATGGCTTATGCATATAAGGTAATTAATTTCTCTTAGTTTTAATATAAAAATACCAAACAAAATCACAGAAATACTGTAATTTGGGTTCTCAGTCTTTTTCAATTCTTTCAATCATTAATTTTATCATTACTTATTGTGTGCATATGATGTGTATTAGAGAAGATCGGGAGACTGAAATACTTTCTAATATTTAGGATCGCTTCGTGATTGGTCTTCCTAGGTTTGGAAAGAATTTTGTATCACTAATAAGAAAAGTGTGGAGGCAGCTATATCACAATAGATAGATAAGTGCATAAGCTCTGAAACATCTGGGTTTGTGTGGTGGTTGCTTCATTTACAAGGTCATTGTGTGACCTAGGGACAGTTTTTTAGCTTATCTGTGTCTTAGGTTCCTCATCTGAATAAAAAATCATCATTGTTGGCATCATCATCATCATCATCATTATCACTGTAGAAAGGCAGTCCCAGAAAGAACAACAACAAAGTAAAGGACCTAGTGGTTATTGTTCTATATAAGCCCCCTATGACCTCATTACTTTATTTCTCTTTTAATCTAGAAAAGAAATCATGAACATTTTGTAGCTGTCATTTCATTGCTACTCCGTTATTGTTGGGCGAAGCTCTTCCCATTCTAGGTTCGTGTGGGGATTGATAATAGTGAGAGAAGAGAGAAAGTTGTGGAACTTCCTGGAATGGGTGCCCTTTCACCTTCTTTTTGGGGTGGAGATGGGATCTGTAGAATGATATCAATAGGACTCACACAGGAAGTGTAGTCTGCAATTGCAGCTCCTTTTGATCTTCTTACTGGAAGCTTCTTGAGGGCAGGGGTCATGGCTGTTTTCACCACCATTGTACATCTCGTGCCTAGGATGCCTGTTGTAAATTTGCCTTATCTCCCAATGCACTAACTGATGCCACAACTCAAAGCTCTATTCTAGGAACTGGTATAAAGACAAATTCTCTGCTCTTTTTAGAGAAGGGGTCAACATAGGTGATTTCCCCACAGAGTCAGTGCAACTGAATATCTTATTATTTCTGTGTGATTTAAACTCTACCGAAGAAAACAGGTTTTATTTTTATGGTTTAATAATTTTGACTTTACCACAAAAAATAAAAATGTTAGAGAACCAAGTAGACTCTAACATATTTGAGTATAAACTTGTTTTCAAATAGGTTATTATCCAAAAGAAATTCTTTTAGTTCTCAGCCTTTAAAGTAACAACCGTACAATCAGAGTAGAACAAGGTGGGAAGATCTAGAGGACAAAGGAAAAGACAAAAAGACAGAGAGCAGTATAATTCAAGGAGCTAAGCAGATGGGACTGGCATGTGACAGAGCAGCAGTAATCTTGCGCAGTTTCCACTGTCCCTGCTCCATTTACGTACATTTATATAAAGGTTGCAAGAGGAGAACTGATCAGGTACCATCTAATCAGGGAGCCCCAAAACCTTTTTGTTCCTCCTCCTTCCCTGCCTCCTTCTACTTCTTTGCAAATTTGAGTTGACATTCAAATTCTCTGGGAAGGAGAAAAAGCATGGAGTTTATAAATGAAAAAAAAAAAAAAAACCAAT
>NW_006299390.1:3252918-3266289 GCF_000327345.1 Myotis davidii | reverse complement strand
GGAAAAGAACATTTTATTTGGAGGCTAACAAAAAGACAATACAAAAAAAATTTAATTCAAGCCTCTTTCAAAACACAATAACATCAATTTGCTGATTCCAAGGGCAGTAATAAAGTGGTGTCACAAGATATATTTCTTAATCATTTTTTCTTATAAAAATTGTTTTATCCTTTTCACTGTTGTGAGGTTGTTGTTTTTTAATTAGTCTTTATTGTAGAAAGTATTATAGATGTTTCCTTCCTCCCACCATTTACCCTGTTCACCCCATCACTGTGGTGAGTTTTTAAAAATCATAAATTAAACCCTCAGATATAAGAAAAATATGTAGAATCTCGAGTGCAGTTGTAAAGTAGATACTGAAAGCTGGGTAACAGAGTTGGGAAATGAATTATTCTCTATGGCAAACTCCAGACATAAATGGAGTCATTTCATGATATTGTTCAGTTATATTGCTCACAAGGTTTCTTTAGGAAGATGCTCCTTGTCTTTGATTTTGAAATGACTTTTTGATCTTTCGCTGCTATGGCAACTGCTATTTTATTAGAGTTACATTGATAATCAACTAAAATTGTCAAATTGTTGGCTTGCTACTTTAGATTTCCTTTATATTTACTCTATTTTCTGACTTATCACATATTTGATATAATCTTACATTTTGGAAATGTCTTTATTTCCTTATGTTTATTTATATATTAGATTAATATTGTTGTTATAGCCAAGGATTCAGTGTTATTGCAAAGCCAGCTCCTTTTGCCCACAATAGTAGCATTTACTGAGAGTTCACTATGGACCATGTACTGTTCAAGTGTGCTACATATGACCTCATGCAATCCTCATAAAATCTATGGGGTGCTATTTATTTTTCTTGTAGTTAGTGTTACCATTTCACTGATGAGGGAATGGAGGCACAGATTGATTAAGAAATGTTGCCAGAAATATACATCTAGAATTGTGCTGTCTAATCTACAGTAAACTCTGGTCACATGCGACTATTATTTAAATAAATTAAATGGTATTATTTAAATAAGTTAAATGGCATTAAAAATTTAGTTGTTCAGTCACACTAGCCACACTTAAAGTGCTCAATAGGTCCATGTGGCTGGTGGCTTCTTGAGGGCAGGGATCATGGCTGTTTTCACACTGGACAGTGCAGAACAGAGCATCTCTATCATTGTGGAAAGTTCTATTGGACAATGCCGTTGAGGAAGCAATATAGCGAAGCTTGAACCGAGGTGGTGTGGTTCCAGGATCCATACTCATAACTACTAAATGATACTAACTGTCTTAGTCCCCCTCCTCCATTAACTCTGAAGGGACTAGCATTGAGAGTCTATAAGTTGAGGTTAACCTGAAGGATAAAGGGCAAGACTAAAGACTAAAGCCTGAATGGGATATTCATTCATTCATTCCACAAATCCTTACTGAGCACCTGCAGAGTGTTAGGTACTGTTCTAGGTGCTGTTGATACAGCGTGGAACCAAACCAAACACAGATTCTCTGACCTCACAGAACTTACAAACACAGATAAATACATAATATGTCAGGTGATGGTAAGTTCTGTGGAGAGAGCACAGCAGGGTAAGGATGATAGGGAGTGCTGATGAAAGTCTCTCTGATAGGACAGCATTTAAGAAGAGACCTGGGGGAGAGAGAGGACACACAGAGAAGTGAGAGGAGAAGCCAGGCAGTGGGGACAGCAGTGCAGAGGCCTGAGGCAGAGGTCTGTGAGGTGAGCTCACACGTTCAGTGCCACACAAAATGGCAGGTGTCCACAGAAATTCCCTCTCTTTCCAATTGTCGTATCTCATTCATGTGGCCTTTCTTGACCATGGTGGGATATCCCCTTCTTTCCCAGTTCCTATATATCTTTGTTTGTGTCATTAAAGCTGATTGCATTTTCTCATGCAAATATTATTAATTTTGTCATTTTCAGACTTTAGAACATAAATGATTGTCTTAAAGGGATTTACAGGATCATATTTATTTGAAAATTCTTTCTGCTTTTCATGGCCTTCTTTCCCCAATGAACAGAAACTAGCTTACCAGTTTAGAAGTTACTATATATAAAGCCATGCTGATAAAATTATTTTTAGAAGAAAATTAAGATGAAAAGAAACTAAATCATGGGCTAAAATTTTACTTCTAGACTCAAGAAATAGTCTTATGAATTTAATTGTTATTTGTTAATAGTTTGACTAAACATAGACAATGAATCCCATTTTTGAGTAAATTAAAATTTTTATTTATTTAGTGTTTTATTTTATTATTTGGGGTCTTTTGTGGTTCCCTGTACCCCCATCCACTTCCCCCAATTACCACACTGTTGTCTTTCTCTCTTTTTTAAAAAAAATATATTTTATTGATTTTTTACAGAGAGGAAGGGAGAGGGATAGAGAGTTAGAAACATCGATGAGAGAGAAACATCGATCAGCTGCCTCCTGCACACTCACTAATGGGGATGTGTCCACAACCAAGGTACATGCCCTTGACCGAAATCGAACCTGGGCCCCTTCAGTCCACAGGCCGACGCTCTATCCACTGAGCCCAACGGGTTAGGGCTTTTTTTCTTTTTTGCTTAATCCCTCCACCAATACTCCCCCTTCCCCCAAGCCATTTGCCTGCTCTCTACCTATGAGTCTGTCTCTATTTTGCTTATTAGTTCAGTTTGCTCATTAAATTCTACTTATGAGTGAAATCATATGGTATCTGTCTTTTTCTGCCTGACTTGTTTCACTTAGCGTAATGCTCTCCAGATCCATCCATGTTGTTGCAAAAGGTAAAATTTTCTTCCTTTTTATGCCTGAGTAGTGTTCTGTTGTGAAAGTATACCATGACTGTTTTATCCACTCATCTCCTGATGGACACTTGGGCTGCTTCCAAATCTTGGCTGTTAAAAATAATGCTGCAGGGAACATAGGGTGCACATATTCTTTTGAATTAGAGTTTCGGGTTTCTTCAGATAAATTCCCACAGGTGGAATTGCTGGATCATCAGGCAGTTCCATTTTTAATTTTTGAGGTAACTCCATACTACTTCCCACAGTGACCTAGTCCCATTTGTATATTTTTTTCTTTTGTTTCCCTTGCCCAAGGAGATAGATCAGAAAAAAATATTGCTATGAGAAATGTTTGACATTTACCTGCCTATATTTTCTTCTAGGATTTCTATTTATTTCTAGTCTTTAACCCATTTTGAGTTTATTCTTGTGTGCGGTGTAAGAAGGTAGTCTATTTTCATTTTTTTGCATGTGTCTGTCTAATTTTCCCGACACCATTTATTGAAGAGACTGTTTTTACTCCATTGTATGCTTTTGCCTCCTTTGTCAAGTATTAATCGACCATAAAGGCATGGGTTGATTTCTGGGCTCTCAGTTTTATTCCATTAATCTATATGCCTGGTCTTGTGCCAGTACTGGGCTGTTTTCATTATAGTGGCTTTGTAGTATAGTTTGATATTAGGTAGCATGATTCCTCCAACTTTGTTCTTCTTTCTCAAGATCTCTGTTGCTATTTGGGGTCTTTTGTGGTTCCATATAAATTTTTGGAATATTTATTCTAGATATTAAAATTTAAAAATTTAAAGATAGCAACTACATTGACTCCCCATAAGGATACATTCACCTTCTTGTTTGCCATTAACATTAGGAAAGATTTGACTCACAAGGCAATACCTACAAATTTCCATGCATCCGCCCTTCATGACTGTGGCACTGTTCCTCCCTAGGTCTCTATATCCTGTAAGTCTTTGCTTTCCTTTTCTCTGTTAAAAATCTAGTACAACTAGATCACTACTCCCTTTTGCTTGTACTTGTGAAGACAAATGAATTACTACATGTAATTATTACTTTTATGTTTATATCCTAATCATTTTACATATGAAGTACTTTACAGGTCAAGTTCTTAGTGTAGAATTGTGTAAATGTGACCTGTTATTATTATTGTTCCCAGCACTCTAATCCCTTTCCCTGCTGAATTTAAGCAGGTCTTGCCTCAAAGCATCCTACCCTTCCTTGTAGTCCATATGTCTCCCAGGCAGTTGAGACACAGTGCATGTCTCCTTTGGTGAGCACAACTTCCCCACCTAATCCTCCTAATTTTCCCTTAATATTGGAGTTCCTATACCCTGAACTCCCTTTACAATCTTATACTAGGCACTGTTGAGATTTTGCCTAGTATTCACCAGAGCATTTTGTAATCTAAAAGGAGGTAGGACCTTAAGGCAGAAGATATTAAGCCTGATTTCCAAGGGGCAGCTTTCTCTCATTTTCCCTCAGTGTAGGGTGAATCATGTGGGCCCACTCCAAGTCTTCAGCCAAGAGTCTGGGTCCAGTAGGTGTAGGTGGGACCCAGATAGAACCAGCCGCTTGCTCCTGGCTAATCTTCCAGTAACAGTGGGGCCCCCCCATTTAAAAACAGTTTAGAGCTGAAACCGGTTTGGCTCAGTGGATAGAGCGTCAGCCTGCGGACTGAAGGGTCCCAGATTCGATTCCGGTCAAGGGCATGTACCTGTGTTGCGGGCACATCCCCAGTGGGAGATCTGCAGGAGGCAGCTGATCGGTGTTCCTCTCTCATCGATGTTTCTAACTCTCTATCTCTCTCCCTTCCTCTCTGTAAAAAATCAATAATATATTAAAAAAAAGAAAAAAAAGAAATTCCTTTAAAAACAGTTTAGAAAAGCCCCGAGCGGTAGGCTGAGAGGGTGACTCCCCTCTGAGCCGGGAGGTGCCAGCTTTCAGTGGGGAGCCTGTGAGGGCGATGCAGAAAGGCTGTTTGCCCTCCACAGCTCCGGATGCCTCAGATGCTCCGAATGGATTGAAATGGACTGATTGCTGTTTACAGTCTATTTATGAGAATGCATTAAAAGCTCCGACATGTTCAGGAAACCAGGCATTTTGTTCATTTTATACCTATCTCTATATCTCTATATATCTATAATGTGTATATCGATAACACTATATTCATTCTGTGAGGAAGTGTAAGATATTTGGCAGTAACCAGTGTTGGAGGAATTCCCATATTAAAACTCCCTGGGTTTATAGGTGACTGTACTGACGAGGAGTGAAATAAGGTGTGCCATGTTGCATATTAGATGAGACTAAATGAGGAAGGTAATGTGTGGGGGGATCACACTTTTTTTTAGAACTTCTTAATATTCTGTCATTGAATTAGTCCTTTTTATTTATGTTTCCTCAGGCCTTAGTTTGGGTCCGTGTTCCTGATAGATACAGTGGTAAATTATTCATTTGTATGCAAATAAACAGCAGATGCTGGATGGAAGACGTATTTGCAGAGGGAGAGAAATTCCTATAAGATAAAGGATAATCCTAAATAGCTACCTAAAATTTGCCGCATGGTGTCTTATTTTCGTCATTGGTATCCAATTAGTCTGGTGTTAAATACGCTATGAGCACCCATGCCTAATAGAGCAGGAAGGATGTGCTTCAAAGGGGGAACCTGCATAAAATTCAGTTGGTAATGGTTGTTTCCATGGAAGGAACCCTGGGATTTACAATGCTGTGCTGGGTACTTTATACATAGCACCTTTATTTTCTTAATGCTCCTTCAAGGAAGATTTTGTTATTTGCGGATGACGTAACTGAAACGCAAAGAGGTTCTGTGACTTGTCCAGAGCCCCCATTAGGTGGAAAAGCAAGGCTTGATTCTGTGTCTCTCTCTTCTTTTATTTATTTTTTCTAGTTAGTCCCTCATTTCCACTCACCCATTGACAAACCATTGGAACAAGTCTGATGTGTATCCTTTTGTTTGTATGTATGAATTCTTATAAAAATATCTTTCTTATTTGTGTTCCTGTATTTTTAATTTCAGTAAATGGTATTCTGCTATAGATTTATGTCTCTTTTACTTATCTGTTTATTTTAAACATTTTTTTTTCATGCAGCCCTAGGTTTTGAAGACCCATTCATGTGGCTGTATGTACTTCTGGTCCATTGTTGCTGATGGCTGTGCAGTACTCCGAATAGTACCCACCACATTCATCTGGTGACAGGCACCCAGATTGCTTTTAGATCCCCACCACTCTGAATAGCCCTGCAGTGAACATCTTGTTCACCTCTCTTGATTAACCTATGTAGGACTGTATGGTAATTGCTGAGCCACAGGGCACACATATGCTGACTTTGTATTGGGTGAGCTTGCTGTTTAGGCCGGCAGCTCCAGTCCACATGTCTGCCAGCTGTGTAGGAGCACGCTCTGTATCCTCCGCACCCCACTGAGAAAGCTTCTAGTTTTCTCATTTTTCTAATTTTCTAATTTTGATCAGTCTATATGTGTAAAGTATGTGTATGTATATGTTTTAGTTTGCATTTCTCTAAATTTTTAATGTTTAAAAAATGATCTTTTCATATGATTTTTAGTTGAACTTTTTCTACTGCTATTCTGTGTTTGAGTTCAGAGGTTGAAGGTCATGGTCAGAGTGTTGCCCATTTCTCTAGACCAGCACTGTCCATTTGAAATATAATTCAAGCCACATATGCAACTTCAAATTTTCTAGTAGCCACATTAAAAGGTAAAAAGTGGTGAAATTAATTTTAACAATGTATCTTATTAATTCGATAAATATAAATTATTACCACTTCTATATGTAATTGATAAAGCAATTATTAAGATGTTTTATATATATATATATTTTTTCCATACCAAGTTTTGAAAATCCCATACGTATTTAACAATGAAAATACATCTCAATTTGGGTTCTAAATTTTCAATGATTGAAGTGAAATGTCACATTATACAAGTAAAATTTTGTTTAACAGAAAAATACTTTACATTGTTTGTAAAATTTTAGATATGCCTGCCTGGTTATTAGAAAGTTCTTCTTGTATTAAACTAAAATCTTCTACTCTTTAATTTATAGTCATTAATCAGGCCTTTTTCCTCCTCTTAATGGTAAGTAATAGTTATTGACTAGGGCATCTGTGTCAATGACTATCTGAAACTACCATTGAAGATAGGGCATCTTTGAAGCTCTGTAAGTACTAAATCTCAGGTAGCCAACTTCAGTGGACGAGAAACAAGCAGGATACTATGTATTCAAGCCTTTTCTTCCTTGCTGTATCAGTCAGGGTTCAACTGGGGAAACAAAACCAATAGGAGATATATATTAAGAGATTTATTCCAAGAAATCGCCTTACACAATTGTGGGGACTGGCTGGGCAAGTCTGAAATCTGTGGGGGCAGGCTGTGAGGAAAGGCAAGCTGGAACTCTTGGGCATGAGCTGAAGCTGCTGATCGTAGGTGAAATTTCATCTTCTTGATTGTCAGGGAAGCCTCAGTTTTGCTCTTAACGCCATCCTTCTAATTGTGGGCTTTAATCACATCCACAGAGTACCCGTCTGGCAACACCTAGACTAACTAATGTTTGACTGAATAGTGGGCCCATAGCCTAGCCAAGCGGCATGTAAAATACACCATCACACCTCTCATAGACCAGACCTGACATTACGGTGAGGGCAGGTTATATTAATAATGGGATCAGGTAACTTGCAACAATGGCAGAGGGGACTCAATCAGCGATACTAGCTGTTGCGTGTTATGTGGCTCCATTTACATATATGAATATGTGGAATAGACAGATCCACAGAAACAAAAAACAGATTTGCAGTTGCCAAGGGCTGGGGGCAGTGGGAAATGGGGAGTGACTGCTTACTGAGTAGAGGTTTCTGTTTGGGGATGATGTATTTATTCTGGGACTGGATAGTAGTAATGGCAGCACAACATTGCGAATGTACTACTGCCACTGAATTGTACACTTTAAAATGGTAAATTTTATGTTATGTATATTTTTTCTAATAATCAAATGTAACTGTCATTAAACAGCGCTCTGCAAAGCTGACTGCTATGGGCTCAAGATTGGAACCCACCTCTCATTATGGGTCAGTAGGGTGTCATTTAAGAGGCCAGTTTAGTGTGTTTACCTTTGGGAATTCAGGCCCTTGACAAGTGACAGCCTCAGCCCTTATACACTTGAGATGGACATTGTTAAAATCTATTGTTCTGAATCCCCAGTTTATAATGGGAGGGCACAGGCAGGCTTTGCTTAGACAGTTTGGAAGTATATTGAGTAGTAAAGCTAATACAGGATTGGTGGCTTTCACAAAGCCCTCGATGGAGATCTTCAAAGGCGGGGAGCTTTTGTTTCCCGTGTGCCGGCTGGGGAGATGGTCATGAATCTCTGGCCTGTCAGAAAGAAAACCAAGATTTAGCTTGGCTGCTGTGCTTGGGTTCCTGGGAATATTTTATTGCCATGGCTCTTTTCTCCATAAATGCTGCTCAGACTGGCTCTTTATTGGGAACGGTGATATGTGGGCCTTTCCTCTGTGTATAGCGTGAGCTCGCGCTCGGCTGACGGTGGATGTCAGCATAATGATCTTTTTACAGCAGTGACAGTTTAGAGAAATGTTTTTCAAATTGGTGGCTACTGACAGACATAGATGAATTCCCAACTAGAGTTATGGATCACCAAGAAAATGGGCTCTGACAGTGCCCTGGAGCGGGGAGTGGAACGGACCTTCCCTGGGAGTGGCTACGCGGGGCAGCCTTTCAGAGCCGGTGTGCAGAGCTGCACAGGGAGGGCCAGCGCTTAGTGTCCTGTTTACGTCCTTGCGTCTTCCTTCTCACCTGGAAACAGCACGTGACAGAGAATCCTCTTGGATATCATTTCAGCAACATTAAGTATTTGAAGTCGCTAAGGAAGGACCTATTTTTTGGCATAGGTGGGACTTCAGATAACTGAAAGCATCTTTGGGAGGTCCTATGTTGAACTTCATTTATGGCACTTTTACAAATTAAGGAAAAAAGTTAAAAATGACTATTAACCACTATGTGTGCTGATTTCATATATAGATGATTTTAGCCTTTAAAAACATATTTTAGACAAAATTAATTTCTTGAGGTGTGAATGTTCCCATCCTTCATGACTCAGTAAATATATATTAAAAAGGATAAGTATAATTTGATGTGGTTCTTTTCCACAAAATTGAATCATTCAACTTATACATCTAAGGAACCCTTTGACTTATTCGGGTCCCCGAGTCCTGCACATGGGAACATAAGAGTAGATTTTTGTTTATGGAAGAATAGTCCTGCCCAAATGTGTCTTCCAACGGCCTCACACAATGTTCAAAGGGCCACTGTTAGGACCCATGTTTCCGGTTCACCGGTCCCTACAGGACACCTATTGAATTATTTATGAGTGTTGGGTAATATGTTAGATGTCTAAGATGTGCTGGGCAATCTCTACATGTAATTTCTTTTTTTTTAAAAAAATACATTTCTTTATTGATTTCAGAGAGGAAAGGAGAGGGAGAGAGAGAAACATCAATGATGAGAGAGAGTCATCGATCTGCTGCCTCCTGCATGGCCCCTACTGGGGATCGAGCCCGCAACCTGGGCACGTGCCCTTGGCCGGATTCAAACGTGGGACCCTTCAATCTGCAGGCTGATGCTCTATCCACTGAGAAAAACCAGCCAGGGCATGATTTCATTTTTATGAAACCATTTTGTGAGGTATGTGTTATATCATAAAACTGACCTTCAGAAAGGTGACTAACTTGCCCAAGGTCACACAGGGAGTAAGTGACAGGGTTGACTTAAAACCCAGGACAATCTGATCCTCAAACCTTGTCATTTTTCATTGCTCCTTGCAAATAAGGGATTTTAGGATTTTTAGCCACAGAGCTAATGCCTGAGTCTGTTTGAGCTGCCATAACAAAATGCCACAGACTGGGTATTTATAAACACAGACATTTATTGCTCACAATTCTGCAGGCTAGAAATCTGAGATGGGGGTGACAGCATGGTTGGGTGAGGGCTCTCTTCATGGTCACAGACTTTTCCTTGTGTCCTTATGTGGTGGGAGGGACTAGGAAGGTCTTGGGGTCTTTTTTTCAGTGCACTAATCTCATTCCTGAGGGCTCCAGTCTCATGATTTGAGCACCTCCCAGAGGCCTCACCTTCAATTACCATCACTTTGGGTTTAGAATTTTAATATTTGAATTTCGAGGGAACATTAACACTTAGACCATAGCAGCTGGTCACCAGGAAATGGGGCTTAGGGCACCTGCAATTTTAAAGAACACAGGGTGATCCAGAGAAGTTTCCAGATAAGAAAATCTGGATAATGGCAAGAAATTCACTTAAAGCGTTTTTGTTCTTTTAGAAAACACAGTTTAAGGAGAGCCCCGGCTTTGGAACCTGCCTCCGCGTATTCTGTTCCACAGTTCACCATGCCTTCTCTGTGCTCCCTGTACACTGCCCATATGTCTGTAGTCACTCTTGTCATACTTTATGGTGCCTGGCACAGGGCCTGGCATAGAGCAAGACCTTAATGCGTGTTTATTGAATTAATCAGGTGGAGGTGCCCAGGAACATCTCGGAGAATGGGAGGGGCAGAGGGAGACCGGGGATGAGCTAACTGGACTTGAAGACAGCCCCCTATTTCTGTGTTTGCTGAGGATGGATCGGCAGGCCCTGAAATATAAATGCAGTGACAGACTTGCTGATAAAATCCAGGCTTTCTATTCATTGTGTTTTCAGCTGTACGGAAGGTTGATTTCCACAGTGGATTTTTTTTTTAATTAAGTGCTTTCATTCCTGTGTGTGTATATACATTTATGTGCATTTTTGCCCTAGATGTACACAAGGAAATAATTTGCAGAAAGACTTCAGAGAATGACAATGTGGAGGTCCATGTGCTTCGAAGGTTCAAAAATCCCCATTTTGGCTTCTAAGCTAATGATCAGGTAACTATAGCCTGCTGGCCAAATACCTCTTGCCTTTTGCACAAAAACTGAGCTAAGAACAATTTTTACTTTTTTTGTTTGTGTGTGGTGAAAAAAACAAAAGAATATTTCATGACATCTGAAAATAATATGAAATTCAATGTCAACGCCCATAAATAAAGTTTTATTGGAACCCACCCACGCTGGTTCATTTATGTATTATTTGTGGCTGCTTTTGTGCTACAAAAGCGGAGTTGTATAGTTGCAACAGTCACCATATGGCCCCCAATGCCTCAAATATTTTCTATCTGGTTCTTTGCAGAAAAAGTTTGCCAACCTCTCCTCTAAGCCATGATAATGTCATTCTCTTTTAAGGCTGGTAGGAAAACAGAGCTGCTTTGTTTCCATTGTTTCAGGAGCCTTCTTGCAGAACATATTGATTTCATTTATAGATTTCTATTGATTTTTGTTGTTACCTTAATCTGTGTTGTCATGAAGGGCCTGGAATAACTGTTGTACATTCTTAAGGTACATTCTAAATAGCATCTGGAAAATCTCTCGTGATTGATTTTGGTGAAGCAGCTTTAATTTTTAAATTGCTTTTGAACTTTTCCATTTGAGAGTGAACACTAAGGGGAAAGGGTGAGATGGGTAATAACAGCCCGTGGCCTTATGCTACCTCATGGGCTGCCATGAGAATTAATGAGCTAATGTATAGGCAGCATTTTGTGCTTCTCAAGGAAAGGTGCCACAAAAGTATAAGACATTATTAATAACACACAGAGGGTCTGGAGGTAATGATCTTCATTTCTGGCTCACGAAATAGGTTTCTACTAAAACAATTTAGATTTGATGATTAAATGCGTGTTTGTAATGGGGCCAAAGTAGCAAGAAAATCTTGGAGTAATGAGAGAGAGACCATTGTGATTTCAAGATACATAACTGTCTTGATTTTTACAATAGATGACTTTGGGCAGATGCTTCTGAAAAATACAAGTGAGGAAGCAGGGAGGGTAGGAAAATGAAAGAGAAAAGCCAATGGTGGATGTATTTCAGGGATGGGTAACCTGTGGACAGCCGGGCTCCATCTGCGGGGACCCTCTGAGGCACTGTGTAAAATTAAGCCTCCGGTTGTCCTTCCAAAGGAGGTTGGAATTAGTGAACTCATTAAATGACAAAAATGACCCATTGCCAGGCTTTGTGGTCAAATGTTGTGCCAGGAGCTTTGCCTAAGTAGTTTTGTTTAATTCTGAAAAAAAGTGTGGAAGGATATATGTAGTAATATTTAACAATGATAGCTGAGGAGTTAGTATAAATTACATCAAGTCACTTAGTAAGTGTTAGGGCTAGAATACAGATCCAGGTCTGTCTTACAGAAGGAAAGCTCATAGTCTTTCCTCTGTGCTATAAAAGAATGTAATTGCCTCCTAATAGGACTGAAGCTTTCCACATTCAGTCGGAGCTGCCCGCTATATCCCCTTAGCTTTTTCACCGACCAAAGCAGCTCCATTCTGACCAATCAGGACAGTGACTTTTGGACCAATCAAAATGTGAGGATTAAAATTTAAGTTGTTTCTAATTTGTAATGTTGGAAGATGGCTGTATGTGAGGTTATTGCTGCAGTAACAACTCCTAGAACCTGTGATTTAACAACAACTTACTTCTTTCATTACATGTCCATGTGGCTGGCAGGGTGGCTTCATGTTGATACCATCCGCACTCTGGGATCCAGGCTGATGGGGGCAATGCTATCTGGCAGTGCTGGCTCTAGGATGAGGTAATTGAGGCACCACTGGCACTCACCCTCATAGTCATGGAAGTGCCACCCCGGCATTTACCATGGGAGTGAGCTCCTCCTAAGTTGGGTACTGGAGTGTGAACACTGAGAAAGAAGATACCCACTAAAAAGGGCTCCCAGTGGCTAACTGGGCTAAAATAGTCCTGGCCAATGTTACTCAGTGGTTAGAGTGTCAGCTGCACACTAAAGGGTCCTGGGTTTGATTCTTGGTTGGGGCACGGGCCGGGGAGCAACAAATTAATGTGTCTCTATCACATCAATGTCTCCACCTCCCCACTCTGATGAGGATTAACAACAACACAAAAATATAAACAAATAAAAACAAATCCTAGCAGCCATTTCTACACAGGGAACTCACATGAAAACTGCACTTCAGGGAGAAGCCTGAAGTGAAATACTTGCTTCTGCACTGAACTACCTGCCTGCACTGTGTTTCTGCCATGTGAGCCAGCTCTTATAAAGAAATTCCTGGGATCCTATTTCAACCAATAGTTCTGAGCTTTCCACATTCAATTGGAGCTGTGTGCATATATCCCATTAGCTTCTTCACTGAATCAATCAAAACAGCTCCATTCTGACTAATCAGAACAGTGGCTTTTGGACCAATCAAAATGTGAGGATTTGGAGTCCTCATTTGCATGAGGATGAACCAACTGGGGACCAGGGGTGGGGACTTCTGTCTATATAAGTCAGCTCTCCTCTGGTTTTGAGAGCATACTTTCCCCCTACCCCCATCTTTTAAAAAATATATATTTGATTTCAGAGAAGGAGAGGGAGAGAGAGAGAGACACATCAATGATGAGAGAGAATCATTGACTGGCTGCCCTGCATGCTG
>NW_006299390.1:3221267-3252609 GCF_000327345.1 Myotis davidii | reverse complement strand
TGGTGGGGACTTCTGTCTATATAAGTCAGCTCTCCTCTGGTTTTGAGAGCATACTTTCCCCCTACCCCCATCTTTTAAAAAATATATATTTGATTTCAGAGAAGGAGAGGGAGAGAGAGAGAGAAACATCAATGATGAGAGAGAATCATTGACTGGCTGCCTTCTGCATGCTGCCCACTGGGGATCGAGCCCACAACCCAGTCATGTGCCCTGACGGGGAATTGAACCATGACTCCTGGTTCATAGGTCAATATTCAACCACTGAGCCACCCTGGCTGGGCCACACTTTCCCTTTCCACTGAAGACTGGAGTAGAGCGGTGCTGGGCAAAGCAGACTAGCATGGAAAGAAAGGAAGTTTTGGACATGCAGGAGGTAAAACAATACCCAGAAAAGATGTACTAATACCTGTGAGTGGTTGAAATGGAGTAGGAATTGCATTCTCTTTTTGAGAAGGTTGTAGAAGAGGGAGACAGAGTGCTGGATTTGAGTCCAGTGAGCCTTATTTTGATATCCTAGCGCTTAGTATGCTGTCGGGCACATAGAGATGCTCAATCAATCTTTATAGAAGTAAATTCAGTTGAACGTTATCCAGGATGATGGCAAAAGATGCAGTCGGGGAAAAATTCTACAGTGACTGGGCCGTAGACCAGGTTGGCATGTGCAGCTCTTGTCTCATTCAGAGGCAGTGACCTAGTTTATCTTGCCAAGCACCCCATTGAGGGCTTTCCTTTGCTCTCTTCACAACTGGCTTCACAAATAAGGGGTAATTTCCCTAACTATACCAGCTGTGCCTCCTACTTCCATAGGAAGGGTTTCTGCTATCATTTCAATATAAAGTTATCTCCTTCTGCTTGCCTGTGTGAGTACATTTTATGGTCATGGTTTTGGCCACATTCTTGATATAGAGTCATTCCTAGAAATTCAGTAAATATAATACAGAGAAAATGAAACAGAAATGAGAACCCAGCTAATTTGTATTAGAGATGGGAGAGCCCATTTGCAGATTACTGAATTTTGTAAAATAGCCAGCAAAGAGAAAACAAATAAATCAGACAGCCAGCACTGCCGAATATAGGGCTCTTCTTTCCATTTATTTTGCTAAGTGTGGATGGTTGTTAATTATGTATTTATGACAGTACTTTATAGCTTAATTATGAGTGTCCTGAGCATGTTTTCTGAATGTAATGAAGTCTGGTCTGCATGGGGCCCTCTTGCTCCATTATTCTGCTGTTAAACTTTGTCTGAGAAGTGGTTTAATTTTGCCGTGGAGTTTGTGGATTACTTATATTGGGGTGATTTAGCTGGGTTCTCACGATCAAACTAAAATACCAGAGAGGCGTTCTTATTTTTGAGAGATTTTATAAAGTTTCTACTTTTACTGCATACAAATAGTGCATTTGATTATTAGAACTATTTTTGGTATTGAGTTCTGAGGGGCTTATCTTATGGGCTATAAATGTCAGCGCAATCCTTTTATTTACAGCTTAGGAATTAGATGCTTTGCGTTGAACTTGTACCCTGAGTGCACATCTTTCTTTTGCTCCCATTTTTAAATTAGAGAATTAGTATGTTGTCACACTTAAGCTTCTGTGTCTTAAGATGGGATTCAGTTTTGACTCCTATCTGATATTAATATTGGGTCAGATAAAAGGGGCTGTTGATGGCTTTGGGACATAAATGATCAGATTTTAAGCAGGCAGAAGAGGGAGACTACAGTCTTATTGATGACTGCAGCTTAGACGAGTGGATTTGGAAACATCAGTATAATGGATGTGTGCTTTCCAACTTGGAGATTCTAGATCTATTCATGCAGTATTAGTAAAAAAAAAAAAAAAGTGTGCGTATTTTGGTTTATTTGTACTGTTTTGGGTTACCCAGGTAAACAAAATTATGTGTGACTTGCAGATAAAAGTGGCTGTTGCTGAGGGATTACTGGGACTTAAGGAGGGGGGAGTATCTCTCAGTAATTTTATTATTATTTTATCTAAGGACACAGGATAAAAATTGCATGCATGTAATGGTCCTTTAACTAGAAGTAGCTATATACCCCAGGCTTGCTTTCTTCTTGTGCTTCTGAACTTTAAGCTTTTGCCCAGAAGCACTGAGAATCTGTCACTGTTATTCTTCGGCCATTGTTTCTTGCCTATGAACCCAGCTTTCCTTTCATTGGACATCTAGTGCTCTTGCTAGGTTGTTTATCAGTAGAGAGCAGTGTGGAATGAAGCTGTCAGCTCATTAATGGGGCGTGTGCGTGATTTAGGTGCACCCTGGAATTTGGGAGGCTGAATTAGGTTTCACCAAGCAATTGCTGTGGATCCTGCACTTTATTTTCCTCAGCAGGACAATTTGGATTTGAATAACATTTTCCTTTTGGTTAAAACCTCTGTCCAGTTTCTTTTGAAAGGTGTGAGGTATCGTCATGGGAACCATAGAACTGGTGGTCTGTGGAAATGTTATGCAAAGAAAAGCAAAACAAAACAATACACACATGCACACATACACACATGTGCGCACCCACACCCTGTCTGGGAAGTGGACAGGGATGCTGAGGCTGGGAGTGGGGAGAGGAGGTGGGCGAGGGGGCCTTGGTAGAAGCAGCAACAAAGAAATAAAATGAGAGTCAGGACATGCTGGTGAGCAGCAAGAACAGACTGCAAGCAGGGTGTCTACAAGCCTCTTGCCTTGGGCAGTGTTCAGCAGCTTCTTGTTAAGCTAAAATCTGAGTCCAAGCCTCAACATCAAAGAATAGAGTACAGAAGTGTGGGTTTGAAGTTGATAGACAATCTATATATAAAAGTTGATAGACAATCTATATATATCAACAATATATATATAAAAGCCTAAGCGACTAAATGACCGAAAAACCAGTCAACTGGTCAACCGGTCGATCGTTTGCTATGACATGCACTGACCACCAGGAGGCAGATGCTCAACACAGGAGCTGCCTCCTGGGGGTCAGTGTGCTCCCACAGCAGGAGTGCTGCTCACCTGACCGATCCACCCTGGCGGCCCACCAGCCCGGCGGCAGCCACTCACTGCCTCAGTAGTCCTGCAGGTCCAATCTTTGGAGAACGGGCCAGGCACTGACGGACCAGCACCACTGGCATGATCCTGACAGCGCCGCTGTTGCCGCAGGTCTCCCGGAAGTTGACCTCGGGCACTGCAGCCACTTCCCTCCCTAGTCGCTCCGCAAGGAAGAAATGATATAAAAGCAGCTGCCAGGTGGATCCCGACAACCAGTGTGAACAGCATTAGGACGGATCCAAGGCCAGAAGGGCATCCCACCACCTGCCTAGAGGGCCAATTGTGTCTCGGCCCCACCCCCATGCCCTCGGATGGGCGCCAGATGCAGGGCTCAGGGGTGGCTAGCACTGCTGCACCGGCACAAGCCTCTCCCAATCACAACTGACTGGGCGCCAGCCTGCGGCAGGTGCAGTGAGGCCAGGATGAGCGGGAGCAGCAGGCAGGAGTGGCAGGTGGTGGTGGACTGCTGGTTTCGGCCCAATGCCCGCAGGCCACGTCGAGGGACCCCACCCATCACAAATTCATGCAGCGAGCCTCTAGTGGTTTAATAACTAGCATGGGTAAGTGGCATTATTCCCATTTTACAGATGAGGAAACTGAAGCATAGGTAAGTTACACAACTTCCCTAAGATAGTCAAGAGATAAATAACAAAGCTGGGATCTGAACTCCCATGTCTGGCCGAGGAGCCCATTTTCTTAACTGCTAGATTGGTCTACCTCTCTGACCCCACTATATGTTGTAATAAAACATATGGTAGCACACATGCTCCTTCATTTTGTAAACGTTTTTTATGTAAAATAAATAAATAAATAAATCCTCGTTGAGGCAAAACAAAAGAATATATAAGTCCATAATTTTACATAAACAAATAGTGTTGCAACAATAATAACACCACCAACAAAATGTGAACTGCCTGGGATATGCACATAGCATACATAACATATGAGTGTCCCCCATTGTATGAATATGCACGTAGGAGATATATATTTTCCATGACAGATTTGTGCAGACCAAAAGTCTGGACCCAGATGATCTCACTTCACATTGAGAACTTCAGAGAGGATAACATTTTTAGGTGGGTGGATTGTTAATGGCCGGCTAATTTGTTTTTCTTTTCAGTGAAAGTTACAGTCCATTTAAGAATAATCTAGCCCTTTAGGAACTGTTGCCTCTTTGTTGATAATTTGCTGCTATTCCAAGCAGCCATTAAAAACAGTCCAAATTCAGCTGCAGTTGTCAGGACCTAAACATGACCTCAGTCTTATAGCTGGAGGTACATGTCCACCCACAACATGATCCAGCCTCTAACAGCCTGCGTGCTGGTGACTTATATGTTTCTTACATATACGTTAACTTTTAGGCTCTTGTCATTTTCTGGTCAGGGCGCCTGTGAGACTGAAATTCAGGGTTGCAGTTCTGAATATATGATGTTGATTTGGGACCAATAGGGGCAGTGAATCTTGTACTTGCACCTTGGTATTAGTATAGTCCTTGATTCATCTGTGACTTCAGTGTTCCCAGGATTCTGTTCGAATTCTATATTTAGGATCAGCTGGTTGTGATTTTATTATACATCATCCAGTGAACGGTGGGATAATAAATTAATCAAAATAAAAACTTGGTCCCTGTCATTGACCATACTTCTAAGTAAAGGAAAATGTCTATGGCTTAAACATGAATTTCCCAAAGTTTTCCCAAGAGATACTTAAAAAAAAAAAGCAGTTTCATAGGCAAATAAGTTTTTGAAATGCTGCCTATTCTAGGTCTCTACTAAAGATTCATAAAGCACATGAACATTGGTATAGGTTCTGAGACGTCCCACAATAAATAATGCTGGTGAACTTTGTTAACCCAGCATGTTCTACTTACTTGACTACTAGCCCTTTCCACCAAATATCTAATGGAATAGTGTATCCATTTGGTACATTTTTCTTTAAGCAAACTTTTCAAGACAACGGGTGATTGAATTTTACTTGGAAATAACAGGAAAAAAGTCGTTCTTTACTTATTTGCACAGCAGCTGTCACATTTCAGGAAAATATTTGAAATAAATGAAATGAATTTTTAGTTGGATGAAACTAGGAAACACTTGATTCAAAAGTATATATGTTTTAATATTTCTGAGATTATTTCTGCTTTTTATTTATTGATGGTGTGTTATATCCTGCCTACCTTTCAACTCCCAATCTGGAAAGAAACATGTCTTGAAGATTTGTTGATTTGGATGATAACTCTTATCTATGAATGGATGTTAAAGTTTCTTTGCAGACTAGGGATGGAGGGTGGAAGACACATATAAAAATGGAAATTAAGATGCAGCACAGGAAGTACTATGTAGGTGTTCCTGGGGTGTTAGAAACACACACAGAGAGAGCCCTGCCTTGATGGATGGTTTTGGTAACATGTGAAGGGCGTCAAAGGGACTATTGTTATTGCAAATAATTTTGGAGCCCACTGAAGTATGGGTTCCTTCACAGACGGTGAGCCACATAGTACAGACTTTGTGTGTTTTTTGTGTCATTAGGTCCTAGCACAGTGCTAGGCACGTGATAATCAGGAAATTGGTGTGGGTTTTTTTGCATCTTCAACGAACTAGTAGAATCGAGAGCAGAATGTTTTGACTCCACCTGTCATTCAGATAATATTTCTTTGCCTTATTAATGCTATTTGTTTCAAACAATAAATACGGACTATTTGTTGATTTTAAATTCTGTTCATAATGAATTTCATCTATACAAACAATAATGCAAAGTAAAAATGAAGATGATAAATACTGCCAGGTAAAATTTGATATGTCTGGCAAACCGGTTGTAAAACCAAATCTGTTTGGTAAAATTGAAATTTGTAAAACTTGGCCTGGGAAAAATTGGACTTGATGAAAGTAATCAAGTAACATAAAACTAACAAGACTCAAATTACACATGGTTACATTTCTTATTGGCCAAGAGTTCACAGAATGAAATTTTTTTTTTTAAAATATATTTTATTGATTTTTTACAGAGAGGAAGGGAGAGAGATAGAGAGTTAGGAACATCGATGAGAGAGAAACATCAATCAGCTGCCTCCTGCACACCTCCCACTGGGGAGGTGCCCGCAACCAAGGTACATGCCCTTGACCGGAATCGACCCCGGGACCTTTCAGTCCGCAGGCCGACGCTCTATCCACTGAGCCAAACCGGTTATGGCAAATTTTGACAACATTTAGATTTGCAAGATTTGATCCCAGAAAAATAAATTTGGTAGAAACAATGGGTGCAAAGGAAACCTCACAGACACTATCCTGGATCATCCACTTCAATAATGGGTCTCTGGGGACCAACCTCTAGTCCTTTATTTTCCAGGGACTGTATTATTACAGTTCTCTATCATCTGGCATTCCCTTACCATTATCGTAGCTATCTGCACTCATTTTCCATATTAAACTGTTTCCATCATTTACCCCCTAGCTCACTGTTCCCCAAAGGACTCCAGCATCATCTGGAATACTAGCTAAACATGCAGATTC
This sequence comes from Myotis davidii, assembly GCF_000327345.1. Taxonomy (NCBI): domain Eukaryota; kingdom Metazoa; phylum Chordata; class Mammalia; order Chiroptera; family Vespertilionidae; genus Myotis; species Myotis davidii. The sequence continues at coordinate 3,246,078 of NW_006299390.1, read as the reverse complement.
TCGGGTGCTATCCCTACACTATTGAATCTGAGTCTATAGGGCTTGGCCTAGGAATATGCATCTTTACAGCACACGGGGGTGATCCTTATGCAGATTAAAGTTTGGGAACTACTGGTTAATATGTAGGATTCATGATTTTGGATGTGGGAAAGGACACAAACAATACTGTTGGTGGCAGGATGTAAGGACAGCACAAAATCAACTATTCATTGATTAATCCAATCATTCAACACATAGTTTATTGACATATTTATGTGTCAGCCTCTGTCTTAGGTTCTGGGAGGGGGGGGTGTAGAATGGGTGGTGTTCAACAAGATCAAAACCCTATTCTCATTAAATTTACATTTTAGTGTGAAAAACTGACTATACACAAGTAAAAGTAGATATTTTCAGGTAGATAATTTCAATGAATAAAGTGTAAGGAAGTTTTCATGTAGAACTTTTTAGTATATCACCAAATGCCCAGAGCCCACAGGAAGGGAGATGCTCGATGAGGCCTCTGAAGTCGGCCATCTTTCCAGTAGGGGCAAGGATGACACTGGAAGTTTTCTTCTTTTGATTCTCCTGGTGATGTCCCTGCTACTTGTCTTGAATGTAGATTGTCATGATGATGAGATGAGGCTGAACTGGCTGGAGGTTGTGAAAAGTTGCTTTGTGAGAATGAATTTTTGATCTATGAAAGCTTTTGTTGAAACATACTCCTTGGTGGATATCAAGAAGGCAGTAAAGCCCTGACCGGTTTGGCTCAGTGGATAGAGTGTCGGCCTGTGGACTGAAAGGTCCCAGGTTCGATTCCGGTCAAGGGCATGTACCTTGGTTGTGGGCACATCCCCAGTGGGGAGTGTGCAGGAGGCAGCTGATCGATGTTTCTAACTCTCTATCCCTCTCCCTTCCTCTCTGTGAAAAATCAATAAGATATATTAAAAAAGAAAAAAGAAGGCAGTAAAGTTGGCCAAGTGTCTGCAGGCCAATTTCTATTACTCTGGGCTGGCAGGGGAGGCGTGGCAACACTCCTCCTCATTGCTAGAATATATGGTGAAAAATGTTATTTTAGTCATTTCGCCAATAAAATTTATACATCTACAATTCAGAATATATAGATTTTTTTCTGGAAAGTTCTAGGAGTCCTGCAAAGCATTGTTGTTGGTATGCAGTATACACATGTTATGACTTTAAATTTTTGATATATGATATAATATAAATCTTAATTTTCTTGTTGGATGTTTTGTTGCTGAGGTCAAAACCACAAAATCACAAATTGGCTACATTTCCCCAACTATCTGGATGGTTTTCAGTTCCCAACTAACTTTGTTGGGACTGCAGGAAGGTTGAAAATATCCCAAACTGCTGTGAGTGGCAGAATACTGAATTAATAGTGACATCTTGTAAAGTTCCATACCTTGTTTAATCAGGACAGAAGGCAAGAATTTGCTGACTCACTAGCATCCTCTCAGGCGCCTGGTTTAAACCATCCCTAGGAAAGATGACTGAGAGGGATCATGGGATGCTGTAAGATGCTGATTACCTCTTGCAAAACACACTTAATTGTTAAAATGTATTATTTCCCTGCTGATCTGTGGAGGGAGACATATAGCTCCATTCCTTATAGGAAAAGGAGGGATATCAGGTCTTGACGTCTCACCAAGGGACACGTAGGTAGGAGGAAGAGGAAGAATTTAAGGAAAGGAGCATTTCAAATTGAATGCTTGGGAAAGCATCTCTTCATCGGAGTGTTTTTTTATTCTTTGGAATCAATTTTTAAAGTAATGACAGAAACCTCATTGCTTGGAATACTTAACACCATCCATTGGCTTTTCTGAAGAATCAGCTTGCACCTGTGAGGAACTGGGTCAATTAACATAAGTTGACCCTCCCCATTTTCTATGACCGTTGGCAAAACAGTGACTGCTACACATTTCACTTCCACTCCAAATTGTCGGCAGTGTCTTCTTAGTGTTACATAACCTCTGAGAAGGACAAATCCGCATATAAAAAAAAAAACATAATGCTTCCTACATTTTCCTGTCTTTGCAATAAAAATAGCAAAGATTTTATTTGCCTTTCACTGAGAAACCTAAGTTTACTTGCCCGTGGCTTCTTCAATTCTTGTGAAAATTCCATCTTGTGAAAGTTAAGTGGACACAGCACTGCCCTAAAATTTGGAACTTACCCAAATGAAATTTCCTTTCAGCCTAGTCTTTTAAAAATATCAGCTCATTGGGTTATAATTTTCATATAATAAAATGCACTCATTTCAAGTGTACAGTTGAGATAGACTCTTTCTACCACCCCCAAAACTTTCCTCCTGCCCCTCTATAGTGGTTCCCCTCACCCTTGACCCAGGCAGCCATGACTTACTGTTTTTATAGATCAGTTGACATTTTCTCAAATTTCAGAGAATTGAAATATTCAGCATGTTGTCTTATGTCTCTTTTGCAGAACATGTTTTTCAGATTTATGAAAATTATTGTTTATCAGTAGTCCATTTCTTTTCACTGCTGTATAGTATTCCACTGTATGGATGTGCTACATTTGCTACCACTTGAGCATTTATGTTGCTTCCAGGTTTTAGCTATTACGAATTAAGCTGCTATGAGCATTCCTGTACAAGTCTTTGCGTTGACATGTTTTAACTCTTCTTGGGTAAATATCTCAGAATGGAATTTTTTGGACATAGGTTAAGTGCATGTTTAGCTTCTTTAAAATTGTTAAGGTGTTTTCTAAAATGGCTGTACTGTTTTACATTCCTACTAGCAATGTATGAGAATTCCACTTTACATCTCTGTTCACACTTAGCATTGCCTTTGATTATAACCTTTTAATGGATGTATGCCGGTATCTTGTTTTAATTTGCATCTTTAAAATATTTTCAAAAAATTTTCAATTACAGTTTATTTTCAGTATTATCTTGCATTGGTTCCAGGTGTACAGCAAAGTGATTCCCCCCACTATATCCAGTACCCACCTGGCACCATACATAGTTATCACAATACTAGAGGCCCAGTGCACAAATTTGTGCACAGTGGGTGGGAGAAGGGACGGCAGGAGGTTGTCCAGCGGGGGAATAGGACCATGGGAGGTTGGCCAGCCAAGGGGAGGGACCAGGGGAGGTTGGCTGGCCATGGGAAGTTGGCTGACAACCAGGGGGAAGCTCCTGCATTGAGTGTCTTCCCCCTGGTAGTCAGTGCACATCATAGCAACTGGTCAACTGGTTGTTTCAGTCATTCAGTCGTAACGGTCACTTGGGTTTTATATATATAGATTACTGGCTGTAGGGAGTGGTTCTAGAGTTAAGCCTCCGATTGACCTGTGGCAGAGCCACAAACAAGTCCCAGCTTAGAGGGCAGAGCCCTCTTAGCTTAATTAAGCTTGACCTTATGGCTGCCTCCTAGATCCTTCCTAGGTAGCTAATGGACTGTGGGAGGTGCAGCAAATGCAGCCAAAACAAGTGAAACTCACAAGAACATTGTAACTATGTTGACCACTACCTTGTTTTTCTCTGACTATAAAATGAAGCCTCAGCTTGCTGGCTGGATCCTTCTCTGTGGCCTCATCCAGGCACAGGGGATCCACCGAGCCCCAGCTATATTCTCTTTGTCTGTCTTTTCTTTCATCCTTCACCACCCCTCCTCAGGCTCACCGAACCCTTGGCTGTGCTGTTGTGGCACAATTGACTATATTTCTTATGCTGTACTTTGCATCCCCATCACTATTTTATAACTGCCATTAATTTGCATCTTTTTTATTGATTTCAGAGAGGAAGGTAGAGGGAGAGAAAGATAGAAACATCAATGATGAGAATCACTGATCAGCTGCCTCCTGCATACCCCCTACTGGGGATTGAGCCCGAAACCCGGGCATGTGCCCTTGACCGGAGTCACACCTGGGACCTCCTGGTTCATAGGTAGACACTCAACCACTGAGCCATGCCAAATGGGCAGATTTGCATCTTTTAATGTGCTTATTGGCCACCAGTATATCTTCTTCAGTGAAATATCTTTTCAAATCTTGTCTAAGAGTTTGGTGTGAGACTCCTTTTTCCTATTTATTATTTTATTTTACTTTTTTTTGTCACCATGTATCCCCTCTTTGCCCTCTTTCACCTCCACACCCCCTACCCTGCAATCACCTACGAGAGTTCTTCATATAACGGTTATACCAGTCCATTGATTTATATGTAGACCTTGAATATTTTCTCCCAGTCTGTGGTTTGCCTTTTCATTTTTTCTTAATTGAGTTTTTCTATGAGTTCAGTTAATGTTTGGGTTTTTTTTTTTATGCTTGTGGTTTAATCCTTAAATATTCCAACACATGTTTCAATGTATTACTCCTAAATTCTGAAACAGGAACTAGTCAGATCAGGTGAGATTGCTGACTTTAATTTTATAAACTTAGCACAGAAATTTTGAAAGAAATAGAGCTGAATGGTCTGGAGATACAGACCTTGCTGTTTCCTGCCAACTTCAGTCCAACCAGGTTCACTTCTAGGGCAAGCTTGGAAATCTAGATTGATTGGCAGATCCCTGGTACCATTACAAGATGGAGCCTGGTCTCCAAATTGGTCTCTCAGGGAATTCAGTGTAATCTTGGTGACTAGTCCACGCTTCCTGGGCCTTCCTTAGGGCAGACCCCTTTGAACCAGAGCAAACTGCCAACATGAGGGAATTTACCTTGTGAGTTTAAAGTGGGCCTGTCCATTTTTGAAGTTTTCTTGAACATGAAAAGAGTGTCACTCCCTTATTCTAAGAGGCTAGTACCATCTCTGAAATTACAAAGTGCTTCTTTAAAATCTTGGATAAGTCAACTATTTAAATTGTCCAAACTGGCAGTAAGGAAGCAGGACATCCAAGAAGGAGAGTAGTATAATAGATACACTCCCTAAAGAACTTTCCTGTAGGTACCCTCGTTAATGCTTTTAGGACAAGATCTAATAAAGCAGAAAGCCACCAAACTATCTGGGAGGAAGTCACAACATGAACTTACAGAAAATAGAAATAGTGGGAAAAGGGCTTCTTAGCCTAGACCAGTGATAGCGAACCTATGACACGTGTGTCAGAGGTGACACACAAACTCATTTTTTTGGTTGACTTTTCTTTGTTAAATGGCATTTAAATATATAAAATAAAATATCAAAAATATAAGTCTTTGTTTTACTATGGTTGCAAATATCAAAAAATTTCTATAGGTGACACGGCACCAGAGTTAAGTTAGGGTTTTTCAAAATGCTGACACGCCAAGCTCAAAAGGTTTGCCATCACTGGCCTAGACACTGCTCTGCCATGTAGCAGAAACAATGAATGTGGGTGGGGCCACAGTCAGGAACCCTCAATCACTCTAAACCTGTTATCCCCGGTTTTACCAAATCTCTTGTCCGTCATAATGGGAAATGCCATAGTTGAGTATTTTTGGGGCAGGTTATATGAAAATCCTCTGATTAGAACAGAAACATCGAATTCTGTTGCTGGCATAGATTTTATGGGAAAATATTACTTTGCATTTGTTGGTATCATGAAGTCTTATCTGTTTCATGATATATATCATATTCTTCTTAGTAAGCATAGTGGTTAAGAGCAAAGGTTCTAAGATCATATTGATCCTTTTCCCCTCATAACTCCATCACTTAAAACTATATGACCTTGAACATGTAATTGTATCTTCTTGAGCTTCAAGTTTCTCAACTTCAAAATGGGAAATAACAGAATCCATCTTAAAAAAGTTTTCTTTTGAAGATTCATTTAAATAAGCCATGTGCCTGGCATATGGTGAGTCCTTGATAAATATAAACTATTGTTTTATTAAAAATAATATATATGTAGCTATATTGAGAGATAAAAATTAAGAGATGATGTTAGATATGGAAATGGGAAATAATTACCAGAGCATGGTAGTTGGCATTTCTGCAGAGGGCTTAAAAACAAATGGAACACAAACAGTATTCATAGATATAAATAGCAGATTAAAAGGGTTTACCATGTTTCAGGAAAAAATAATGAAAATAGCTGTAATCTAAACATATCTGTGTGATATTTTTGAATTTCAAGAGTAAAGAAAAGTTCTGGCAGGCATTTTAATACGAGGAAAATAGTTTTCTACAAAGAAATAAAAAGTCAAGTCAGACGTAGACAGCTCCGTAAGATGAAGACCATGTGCCAACAAATTTTTAGAGAAATGTTTGTGACTGAGAAATTCTCAGCTGTATACGCCTGAAGAAATCAGAAAGACATTCTCAAATTTAGAAGGGCTTAGAAAATATGTCATTTATATACAGTCATGAAGAGTTGACTTACAAGTATTCTCTAGCCAAGAAAGAAGTGAATAAAAACAGAGAGCAAGAAAGGAGAATTCAAAAGGATTCACTGTGAACATTGAAATCGGTTGTGTAGATTTAATTCTTAACTGTTGAAAATTTGTTTACTGAATAGAATGTAGTTGCAATTAAAAAATTTTAAGAGAAGATAAACACTAGTTTAGTATTTATAAACATGGTAGAAAATCCTAAATAATTTTTTTAAACAGTAAGTATTAGGGGTAGTAAGGAGAAAAATAGTAAATATATTAATTTTTTAACCTCAAGAGAGGACGTTAATAAGTACTGTTTCACTCTTCTACTGATAATTACTCATGGGCTCAATGTGTACTTTAAAGCTGAGAGGTATTTATAAGTGGAATTAGAAATAGAACTATACCTTCCATAAAGCCTAGAAACTGCAAGTTGGCATGTATGGCAGGTGAATTAAAAGCATAGAAATAAAATATAATTTATGTTGCAAAAGATAAACTACAAAGGAAAGAGTCAGGTACTATACAAAATTGCTGGGGTCCAACCCCAGCAGGTCCAGGGGTCCCCAAAGGTGTGGACGGAGTCGGCGGAGAAGGAATGACACGGAGACAGCGTTCAGTTGATCAGCAGCCTTGCCAGGATCTCTAGCCACAATCTCCAGCCAAGTTCTGTGTCCATGTTCTCTTGCTAGGTTCTCCAGCCACGTTCTCCAGGTTCTCCAGCCAGGTTCTGTAGCCATGTTCTCTCTAGGTTCTGTGTCTAGGTTCTGTGTCCTGTTACATCTGTATTTATACCAGTTGATTCCAATCCTATCAATCTCTATTCCAAAGGTTAGGGCATTTCTTATCTCCATTCCAGGCAGTAAAGATTATGTAGCTTAAGCATGATTGTTTGTAGTTAAAGTGATTAATTACCTGCCTAGCACTGTGTTAAGAGGTTTTATTCCCTCCCTTACTTCAGGGGAAATTCCCTACCTGGGGAAACAACCTTTCTCGGAGAGGTGACCTTGGTTAAAACACAGCGCCAAGAAGGTGAGCAAACATATTAAGAACAGTATGCCATATACGCCAGGTCCCTTGAAACAGCAAGGATGGACCAGCTCCCGGCACAAAATAAAAAATCATAAAGCATGCTGATGAGATTAAAACCCAGCATTCACTTATGACTATACTCGGGTTATGACTCCAAGTTAAAATGAGTGCTACTCCTCTATGTACTGACCAAGATTTACAGATCAAGTCAATTAACTAAAAGAGAGTTTAACAGAACGCTGAATATAAGAGCAGATGTTAAATACAGTGACTCAAAAAGGTCTACTACTGTCGAGCTTCTAGCATTTTCCTCATTTATGCTTAAAAGTTCTTTTTAATATTTCCATGTGACTCTGTACAATACATAAAGATCCATGACTCTTATCTTTTTATTATGGACCGTACCCTCAAGCATGTCAAACTCTCGGCCGGTGGGCCACCTGCCTCGTTTATTTAACCCCTTTCCCCATGGACTGTTTTTTGCCTTCCTTGCATTCTGCTCTGAATGCTTCCTTCCTCCTTTCCTTTGACCCTCATGCAGGTATTGGATGTTTACTGTGTAACACGCACTGCACTTGCTCTGGATACAAAGTTGTAAGTAAAACAGACATGGTCCCTGCTCTCATGGAGCCTAAAATCTAATGACAAATTAAGATTGTAATTCCTGTTTTCATTGTCTGCCTGATAAATATCTGCTCATCCATTTACTAGAAAACATTTTTAAATGAATAATGGTAAGTTGAATTTGACTTGAAAACAAAATCCAGTCTCCTTCATTGAAAGGTCGGTGTTGGGTAAAAAATATTGTTGCTTCTACTGGAAGAGATGCCTTGGAATGATGAGACTAATTTGATTAAAACTGCCAAAGATGAGCATTAAAGAGCACACCCTCATTCATTATTTGAATTAGCCTTAGGAAATAAGCTGTCAGGTGGAGAAAGTGTTTTATTTCCTACTCCCACTGTGGGTTCCTAGGCCCCATGCTGGGGTACTTGGATCCCCTTTACCTCACCATAATTCATCCTCTTACTAGATTTTGGCTCCTCAGACTCATTCAGGCACATGGATGCAGAGAGAAATCTTGATTGTCTAGGACAGTAGTTCTTAGTGTTTTGCCTGGAACAGCAGCAACAGCATCACTCATGAAGTTTGTTAGAAATGTAAATTCTCGAGCCCTTCTCCCATATCTACTGAGTCTGAGACCATGGGGGTGAGGCCCAACAGTTTGCATTTGACAAGTTTGTCAGCTGATTCTGATCTGTCTGTCCTCAAGCTTGCTGCAGACTGGAATCACTTGGGGAGCTTTCTAACTACTGATGCCAGGGCCCCACCTCCCATGATGCTGGACTTAATTGTTCTTGGATGTGGCCTGAGCATCAAGAGCTCTGAACTTGTGCAGTGAAGTTTGAGTACCACTGGCCTCCGTCTATACAGACTGCCATTCTCTCTATAACCCACTTCTGACCCCATTTTACATACCCTCTGTCCTATTTCCACAAAGAAATCTGAAAAACAAAACAGCCAGCTTCATTAGCTATCATATTGTGGTGAGGTGGTATGCGAAGTGCTTGCCAGGGCTTGGAGACAGATGGCCCTGATTACTGTTCAGGACTCCAGCACTTACCTGCTGTGTGGTTGTCAGCAGGTTATCTCACTTCCTTATGGCTCCGTTTTCTCATCTGAAAAGTATTAATCAAAATGCCTGTTACCTACTGACCATGTGCCAGCCAGTCTTAAAGGCATTTTATATACAACTTGAGGCGTAGGCCTGGCCGGCGATCAGGGCCAATTTGGGCCTTCTGGCTGCCGGCCGGGGCCTGCCTTCATTCTGCACCACCCCCTGGTGGTCAGCGCATGTCATAGCAAGTGATCAAACTCCCGGTCTCCTGGTCAAACTTCCAAGGGGACACTTTGTATTTGGAGAAGGTGCAGGATGGGCTGAGGTACACACACCTCCTTCCCCAATGCACTGGGCCTCTAGTGTGTGTGTGCACACACACATATATATACATATATATACATATTTATACATATATATGAAATTAATGCACTGTTCATAGTAGTTCTATGAGGTAAGCATATACACTCTTTGCTCCCTTTCACAGATGAGAAAACTGAGTCACAGTAGGGCACTAGTACCTCACAGAGCCAGGCTGCAAGTCCAGGCTGCCTACTATAGAGTCCATGCTCCTGACCACCATGCCATGTGCCTCATCATAATGACCTCGTGAGATTTTTGGTGAGGCTCATCTGTACTAGCAAATGTAGAACGCTTGGTAGTGCTGTACCTTTCCTCCCCTGAACTGTGCATCATTTAGTGTCAGTTCTTACAGAGGCTTCTGTCTAATACAGTAATGGATGCAGAGGTTTCAGGGGCCAAGACAAATGATGAGTGGGGTCCTGGGTCACAGGACTGCCAGTGCCTCTTACAAATCAGTGGCTTCCTAATCTGCGGAGACATAGCTGGCCTTGTCAGTCATCATTAACGTTAATTTTTAATAATGTACCTGCTAATTGGCCCCTGTGAGTGCACCAGATATTCAGATGAGGCAGCATTTCAAGAGCTTGGCTTTAACTGTTTTGCCTTAAGATGTTAGGCTTTCATTAGCATTTGCTGATTGAATACATAGCACCTGGCTTCTCTTTCAAGTGTTTCTACAAAGGAAATGATCTTTTCTCCTAAGGAGCAATGTTGTAAATTTAGTTGATTTCTGGATGGAAATATGTTGCCATCTGTAAACCTGGACCTTGCTGCTAGTTTGTTTCTCTTTTTGGTTGTATTAAAAAGTCTTAAGGCAAGCCTGGTCAGTGTGGCTCAGTGGTTGAGCGTCGACCTATGAGCCAGACAGTGATGGCGAACCTTTTGAGCTCGGCGTGTCAGCATTTGGAAAAACCCTAACTTAACTCTGGTGCCATGTCACATATAGAAATTTTTTGATATTTGAAACCATAGTAAAACAAAGACTTACGTTTTTGATATTTTATTTTATTTAAATGCCATTTAACAAAGAAAAATCAACCAAAAAAATGAGTTTGCGTGTCACCTCTGACACGCGTGTCATAGGTTCGCCATCACTGAGCCAGGAGGTCACAGTTGGATTCCTGGTCAGCGCACACGACTCGGTTGCCGGCTCTGTCTCAGGTAGAGGGCATGCAGGAAGCAGCTGACAAATGATTCTCTCTCATCATTGATGTTTCTGTCTTTCCCTCTCTTTTTCTCTCTGAAATCAATAAAAAAATATATATTTTAAAGTCTTAAGGCAAGAAAGAGGTGGTCCTTTTTTCCTGGTCTGTTGTCAGGTGAAGTGGACCCTCATCAAAGGTTGTTTTGGATCTTGAATGTCAGTGGAGCTCATGTCTGTGTGCTGGTGGAATTCTTTTTAAGCATGTCATTAGTTAGCTAACCTTAGCGTTGCCTTCATTCAGCAATTAGAAGGGTTTGTGAATCCTGGAAGCTTGGCTGACATGAATGTGGCTCACCTGGCTTTTCTTTTTCCACTTGCAACCTGTACCGGCAGAAGAAATAGAAAAGAGAGAAACTTCGAATACTTAGAGGAGAGTATATGGGAAAATAAGTTAAATAGTGGGCGATAATGATGACAAAGGAAACTAAATGAAACCAACCACTGAGGGTATTGAGGATGGGGAAGTAGAGACCTAGTGAATAAGCATGTCCAAAATGGTTTTAACTGCAGAAATTGAGGGAGATTAAATAGAAGGCTTAAGAATGAAATGGAGAGAGAGAATACTAGACAGGGGGTAAAGGGGAAAAGAGAAGGATCAGGAGTCTTATTTGGAGGCCAGATGGCATAATAACTTGTTCGATTCAAATACAATAAATGCAAAACTGGGTGGCAGGCAGAGTCAAGAGGTAGCAGCAAAACTGAGATGCCTCCTAGAACTTGGGTCAGAGCAGTTATCTGTCAAGTCGATTTTGACTTGAATGAAGCCAAAGTAAGACTAAAGAATGAACATATCAATAGAAGGTTCGTTCAGAAGTGGCCCAGATTAAAAGGGGAATCAGCAAAGAGGATCTTGGGGAGAACCATTCAAGCGTGGCCAGGAGAGGGGAATCTGTCACACGCGGGGGTAAGCAGCAGTGGGGAAATTAGTCTCAGTTGTGTTTTGCTGTGGAGAGTTCTACAGGTTACCCTAGTGTAGTTGGAATGGGCCATGTGAAAACCTACGGCTTGTGAGAAGGTGGGTACTGAACGTCCAGCTTTCTGAATGAGGGACTGTATGCCTCTGCCGCTGCGGAACCACTCTCCCAAACCCCCCACCACCTTTTCACCCTCCACAGGTCAGGCTGCTGCTTCTTGTTCCAGCCTCAGCCTCCCTCTCCGTCCCCGTTGGGCATTGCAGCCTTAACTCCTCGCTGGGCTCAACGTTCAAAAAAAGGGCTGGGATGGCCCCCGAGAAGCACAAAGAGGTGCTTATTCCCGCTAGCCTCCCATAACCCAACACACTCCTTTTGCGGTAAGATTACCTTCACATTATTTCTAAACTATTATCTTCATATTATTTCCAAAGCAACAGGAATAAGGCAGAAGTTAAGATTTAATAGATTCTCAAGCTTTTGTAGCCCCATATCTTTAAACATTTGAATTTTATAACAGTTTTCATTGTCCTTTTTTTTTTTTGGCACACCTGGAAAATTTCTCAAAAGGATTTGCCTACCCATGTAGATCTACCTACAGGGAGAAAATGCACTAGACCTGCTAATATAATTATTGTGGTCCTCATGGCATTTATAGTTCTTATTGTGAATTAATAGGTTGGCATTCTGATCTCTATGAGCTGGGTTAATGAGAAGCTGTCCAAGAGATATGGCCCCACTTATGTGCTGACAAGACTGGCTTTAAGCTGAGTCTGCAAAGCTGAAGGCCAGACTTGGCACCAGGGTGAGATCACCAAGATAATGATTACCTCTTTAGAAGGTATCTTGGTAGGCAGCCAGCCTGTCTCTCTTGGTGACACTTGAGCTCCCTGTGAGGACGGATTTTCATCATTTATGCATGCCTTCACTCATTCATCCATTCATTCATTCACCCACTCATGAACAATCCACTCATTCATTCTTTCAAGAAATAAAGTTTTACTTTAATGCTAGAGTGAGCTAAGGTAACTGCATTTTTTAAACTATGTTATAATGCAGTGCACTGTATAAGTGGTTCTAAATGGAAGATTAATGCATCTACTGTCACATTCTGTTCTTCTGTTCTGTTAGTACAGAAGTTTTAAAATACTTATTTAAAAAATTTAAAAGGAGGGAGCACTTCTGGAATGAACCTCCAAAAATTGAACTTCCATAAAAGCAATAAGAACAGTGGCAAAGGTGATCCAAATCAAATTTTTGAGCTCTGAAATCAACCAAAGCCTTGCAAAAATCTGAGAAGCAGCTATTCAAGAAAAAGAGCTGAATCTCAATAAGAGCAATGATATTTATGGCATTTTTATTGTTCCTATACCCATCCCCCTCTCCTAGCTCTGCAGCAGCCTTGAGTACTAGCAACCTGACAACCAAGGCAGTTGTGCAGTCCACAGCCTAGCAGCTACTGGAGTGGGCATAGCAGGTTAGGAATGCTTCAGAAAGTCCCATCTCCAGATTGTTATTCTTTGACCTGTCTCACAGTTCCATGGAAAAGCTCTGTTCACAGGCATTATTACTATTTGATCTGATTCAGAGCTCACTCTGCAGAACTTCTACCCCAAGGAGAGTGTAAAAAACAGCTACTGGCAATTATTTGATATCACACATGCCTGAGGCTGCAATACCAATTGGGGCAAACAAGAGCCTGCACCCAAACTGAAAAGAACGTGTGAGAAACAAGATGTCCATAGGCGAGCTCTGCCACACATAGTCCTGGGGATCTAGAAGGCCACGTTCAAGGTTGTGATCATGTCGGTAAACACCAGAGAATATGCAAATTACCTGAGACTGGCTGATATTGAGGCTTTGTACCAGCAGGAAGTGAAGGCACTAAGGCAGAGTTACAAACTTCAGAGCATTGCCAGTGTGGCCTAGAGCACACATAGAGCCCCTCAGAGAAGGCTGGGAAACAGTTGGCTCAAGGCAATTAGTAAAATATTTGTTCAGCCATTAGCTGACCTTTAAGCTAACTGAGCCAAGACTTCTATTGGTACACATAACTTAGAATACAGACGTTGTAGGGGTGGGGTGGGGGGGGGGCGGATCTGATTTCCAAAGTTGGCACATTATATTAGGGTTAGAAAAAATACTCACTTTTCAACAAAGAATTACATGTTAAGTATGGCCCTACACAAGAAGAAAAAAAGCAGTCAGTGGAAACTATCCCTAAGGAAGCCAAGACTGGACAAAGACTTTAAATCAGTCTTATGAATATATTAAAAGAACTAAAAGAAGTCATGTGTAAAGAGTCAAGGAAAAGTAAATGATGTCTTACCAAATAGAAACTATTAATAAAGAGATCAATTATAAAGAACGGAATTGAAAATTTGAAATTGAGAAGTACACAAACCAAAATAAAAGTATCATTTGGCGCTCAAAAGCAGATTTGAGCTGGCAGAAGAAAGAACCAGCAAAAGAGAAACAAGCTCAATCAAGATTATTCAATTTGAGGATCAGAAAGAAAAAGAATGAAGGCCGAGTCTCAAAGACCTGTGGACATTATGAAGCTTATCAATATATGCATACCAAGAGTCCTAGGGGAGAGGTATGAGAGAAGAGAGAGAGAAAGGGACAAAAAGAATATTGAAGAAATATTGCCCCCAACCCCCAACTGATGAAAAACATCAGTCTAAACATCCAAGAAGCTCAGCTAATTCCAAGTAGGCTACATTCAGGAGTCCACACCTAGAAACATTATAGTCAAACCATTGAAAGACAGGACCTTGAAGGTAACAAGAGAAGAACAATTCCTCATGTATAAGAGATGCTTATAAAGCTGACTTTTCACTACAACTGTTAACCAAGAGGCAGCATAAAGTGTCCAAAGAGAAGAATATCACACCAATCTTTCATAAACTTGTGTAAAAAGAAAAAAAGAGGTAAATACTTCTCAATTCACACTATTGGAACAGTATTACCCTGATACCAAACTCAAACACAGATATCACAGGAAAACTACAGACCAATATCCTTTATAAGTTCTGACATAAAAATTCTCATCTAAATACTAGCAAACTTAATGTAGTCACATATAAAACATTATATACCATGAATAAGTGGGATTTATCCCGGCAATGTAAGGTTTATTTGAAATCAGAAAAATCAATGTCATATAACTTACTAATAGAATAAAAGACAAAACCCACTTGATCATTCCAATAGACACAGGAAAAACATTGACAAAATGTAATATTTTTTCATGATGAAAATGCTCAACACACTAGGAATAGAAGGGAATTTCTTCAACCTGATAAAAAAATATAAAAAACCCACAGCTAAGAGACTATTAAAAACACCAAAAGACTGAATATTTTTCTTTTAAGATCAGAAACAAGACAAGAATATCCATTCTCATAACTGCTAATCAACATTGTATGGAGGTTCCAGCCAGGGTAATTAGACCTCCTCAAACAATTAAACATAGTGTTACTATATGACCTAATAGTTCCACTCCTAGGCATGTACCAAAAAGAAATGAAAATATATGTCCAGTTGGAGAAAAGGGGGCATCTGTAATACTTTCAACAATAAAGATACATTAAAAAAAGAAAATATATGTTCATAAACTTGTACATGAATGTTTATAATAGCCAAAAAGTGGGAGAAAATACCAAACAATGTACATCAACTGATGAATAAACAAAATATCATACATCCATACAATAGAATATTACTTAATAAAAATAAATGAAGTATAGATCCATGCTAAGACATGATGAATATTGAAAACATTATGCTAAGTGAAAGAAGCCAACCACAAAAGACCACATTTATATGATTTTCCCAAACAGGCAAATCCTTACAGACAGAAAATAGATAAATGGTTGTTGGGGGGCTTGAGGTAGGAGGAGTAGGGCGACTGCTAATAGGTATGGATTTTGGGGGAGGAGGATGACAATGTTCTGAAATCAGAGAGTAGCCATGGCTATACAACTTTCTGAATATACTAAAAACGGATCTATATACTTTAAAAGGGTAAATTGTACAGTGTGAATTTTATCTCAATAAAACTGTTATACAAATTCTGGCTCAATGTTTTGGCAAAGTAAACTAAAAACCTGATTTAGTAGTTCTCAACTTTAATATATACCAATTCACCTGCAGAATCTTATTAAAATGCAATTCTGATTCAGCTGGCCTGGGATGGGGCCTGAGATACATTTCTCAAGAGGTCTCAGATAATGTTGATGCTTCTGGTCCTCAAACTACTAGACTTGCAACAAAAAAAGTGTGGAAAGATAACTTCAGAAATACTATCAATTAATGGGCCTGGTGATATAATTTAGGTCATTTAAGTTTTCTTTTTTATATCCTTCTAAGTTTTCTGATTCTTTGAAAATTATTTTATTTTTTTAATGATTAGAGAGAAGTAAATAGCCATTTCTCAAAAAAAAAAAGGTAAAGAAGTTCCCTGCAAGCATGTTATATTTGTTTTTGGCTAGTTTTAGTTTACTTTCCTACATTTTTATCAGGAGAATTAATTTTAAAACAAAATTATGGGTCAAAATTTAAATATATACATTCATATTATTGATTTCATATTTCCTTTTTAAACATTCTGGTTAGCATTAGTAAGACAATTGAAATTAATTAGTTATAATTACTAGCCATCGTTTCTGAGGATCAACACTGCCAGATGCAGAGACTGGTTCCTGCTTAGAGAGCTCATTTTAATATCACAATTACCCAACATCTACTATACGCCTCATTGCCTGAAAGACACCGAGGAGGAAGGGATTCTAAAGATTTGATTTACAAGAAGCTTATAGTTGTTTTATTAAGTATTGGATAGCTTAGTAAATAAACACAGCTCGTTTTAACATGATTAACAAATGGAGATTTTTAAGAGTAAATCTGTTTCTAATTTGTGTGTCCATAGTCAGTTAAAAAAGTTAACCTGTGGGTTTTGTGTGTGTGTGTTTTTTTACATTTCTGAGCAGTTTAGCTGTCATTGTGATAGCTGGATTCTTCTATCTGCTCACATACTTACTGAATATCTACTACCTGACAGGCAGAAGGAGGGGTGTGGACAACCAGAAAAGAAGCAGTGTACAAAGGGAGTAAACCAAGGAGTGTTTAGTTTTAAAAATGAGGGGAAAATAAGCTTGAGCCTTGAAGGGAAAGTGAGAATTTGACAGAGAACACGGAAAAGGCAGTCCATGTTAATAGCACCCGTAAAGGCTCCTCTAGGTAAAAAGTTTATCTTGCGCTCCATGGAGATAGCAAAAAGCAGAACCACTTAAAACGGGCAATTTCTTGTCAGATAGGGTGAGACTTTTTATTTTATTTTATTTTTTATTACAAAGGGTATTACATATGTGTCCATTTTTCCCCCCGCCCTAGACAGTCCCCTAGCCTCCCCTATTCCCCAGTGTCTTATGTCCATTCCCCGGCCTTCCCGATGCAGTTTGACACTCTGAGATAGGGTGAGACTTTATTTTAAATTTCTCTCTTTCAGGATGAAAAACCAACTCCTTTTAATTTTTAACATTGGTAGTATTTTCTGCTCATTTACCTATTTTGTTTTGTTTTGTTATCTAGATCTTCTCAACTTTTAAAAAACATACACATCACAGCTCTGTAAAACCTTCCTGTGAAGGTTTTTACCAGTCATGAAGTCTAGAGTGAACTGCAGAAGTAAGTGAGTCATTGTCGGTTTTTAAAAAGTTCACAGTGCTTTTTCCACTTGTTTTGAGTTAGATCCTTTCCCCTGGAAGCAATTCTGTATTACCTTCCATGTGAAAAGCATGAGAAAGAGCTCCAAGGGTCATTCCTGTTCTCATATCATTTCCTGAACGGATATCATATATGAAAACTACTCCTGGTCAGAGTTAGTAATCTATTGCTATTCTATTTGGATCGTTTTATTCATGTCATTTGTGGATTTTCTTTTTCCTCACTTTGTGGCGAAACTAGGACTAAGTGAGGAGGCAGGTGAAATATTGTCCCAGTGAAAGCATAACTAACATGTTTAATGCTTTACAATTTACAAAGCATTTCCATGTTTTGCCTCATTTAATTCTCACATCCACCATGTGTTTATTATTTTATTACACAGAAGAGATAAGCAAGACACAGAGAAATAAGGTAACTAACTTCTCAGTATCTTCCAGCCATTAGCAAGGAGTTCAAGCTGAAGTCTTCCTGTCTTTCACACTTTATTACAGCCTCACAATGCTAAGCTGCCTGGACAACTGCCATATGCTGTTCCTCACTCTTAGGTTTCTGTTCTTCACTGAAAATTTTCTATTTTCCTTCCTTCAGGAAACTTTCCCTGACAAAACTGTCCCCTGGTCCTCTTCATAGAAGCTCCATGTTCGTCGGTCACAGGTCCTCTCACAGTGACTGGTCTGCCTGGTTTTCTCCCTTGCTGGTCTCAGTGTCTTGAGAGTGTGGATTAAGTCTTATTTGTTTGATATCCCCAGTTTCTGCAATGAGTGCTTTCTATAGTCAGCTCCATTTCTAAAGACTGAGGTTAATGTCAGTGCTTCTGTGTGCTGCCAAAAGGTGGCGCAGAATTGGGGGGAAGATGGCACTTACTGTGGCGTTTTCTGAGGGGTAGAGAGTTTCTGTGATCGGGTCCTGATGTCCAGGAGAGTGAGAGGACATCAGGGGTTCTCAGGCGGGCAGGGCTGTGGTGCAGCTCTGGGGTGCTAGAGTAAGCATGTAGGTACTCAGGTGTTTGAAATGGGAGAGTGTTGGTGTTTTTGTTGAATTTTAAGTTTGCTGGGCAATTTTAGATTTTTATTTATCACTTACTTTTGCTCTGATGATTTTTCCACATCTACTTGATACCTGGGTGAGACCAGAGTAAATGGTCTGAGAATTCCATTATGCTCTTCTGTTCTGAAGGCAGTTATGTTACCGTGGAGTGGCTACCCAAGATAGGCAAGGGTATTAAAGGCTATATAAAGACTCTATGAGAAGATTGGAACTAATCTGCCATGTATTTTCATGGGTTAATATCTCTGAGCAGTCATCCAGGGTCGAGTTACTTACTGAAGTTCAAAGAAGACATGGATTCTGAGCTGTGATGATGGATACAGAAGTGTCTGAACCTGCCAATTAACTATTGTTACTACAATTTGGCTTACATTATATTGCAACTGAAGTTATATCTGGCAGATTTTAATTAATGGGAGGACATAATTAACCCTATCTGGTAGGTCAGTTCTTTCAGCTACCCAGGAGCATATTTTTAAGGTTACTCACGAGAAGCCACCTAGTTACCATTTTGCTGAGGAAAAGAAAATATTCTATACCGATCATACTGAGGTTCTTTCGTTTATGAGTAATGCTTGCCTAACAGTTCCAGTGTTTTATTACTTGTCATCTGGTTTTTATTAGATTTCATAGGAGGTAAAGGAAAAAAATCTAGAAATTTGACCCCAGAGACAATATTCTTTTTACTCAGCCAAACTAACAAACTCAAATACCCTTTGTCACTATCTCAATTGGCCCAGTCTCCATAATTTCTGTGAAAACCAGACATTTCAAAATTTTTCTCGATATCTTCACCTCAAATTTTTCAATCTGCTCCCTCTCTAAAGCTTCCCTACAATGTTTGCATTATAATCATTTGGGATTATTTTTATAAATACTCCCCATTGGTGAGGACAGCCACCATCTGTAAAGGCTTAGTGAACTCTCAGTGTGCCTCATCACGTTGCTGTTAAGTTATTTAGAGTGATTGAATTTACACTGGAGTATATTGGCATTTGTACTGGAGTCCTATAGAAGTAACAACAGAGTTTTCTTGATTGTTAGAGAGGAGGCCTTGGGCCATTTCCAGGTCAGTCTGGGCCCTATTTGGTCACCTCACCTCTCCCCTGCCAGTGGCAAGGGCTCTCACTCCCCGCCTAGTCATCTGACATAGCACAAGTAATGAATTATGTGAGGAGAAAGTGAAGATTCTCAGCGGCAAACTCTAAGCACAGTAGAACATGCCTGCTCTAGGTCCATTTCTACCATTTATCCCAAATTAGTTATAAAGATCCTTGAGATTCTTGGAGGAAAAGAAAATCTGAGAGAAAATATTTTTGTGCATTTTTCAAAGGCCGTAGAATGGAATTAAAAAATATACTTGGCATAATATTCAAGCTAACATTTTCATTACATAAAAACAGCCAAATCAATTTCAGCAGAGTTCAGAAGACCAGAAAATAATTTGTATTTACCAAATAGAAAAGGACAGAGGTCAATGGAGAAGAAAACCAAATCAGTGTAACCTTTTGGATGATTTAAAATTTGAAAAACAAAAGCAGAAATCCCAAACTCAAATAGATTTTGTTTAAGGGAAAAGAAGATACAAGGTATTTGGTGTTAGAGATTTTTCAGAAATTCAAAGTCGGAAAGAGAATATTTAGAAAGTATAAGTCAAGACAAACTAGATTTATACTAAAAACAGCCATAAATAAAATTACACATTCTCTGTTTTTGCTAGTGGTATTTGAGTGGCTTGCTGTGGACCTTTCATTAAAAGAAAGATTCAGAAAATTAAGGAAGGAATCCAGTGACAAGAAAAAAAATAATACAAATTATGAAGGAAATAATGGAGTTAATTTACCAGGAAAGATTAAAGTAGCAAAGAATGCCTAGCTTGGTTTTGAAGTGACTTGGGCAGAATGATAATAACAGTCTACAAACATTTAGAAGTTGTAAAACACTGAGAAGCAAGAGCAATAATTGAGCAGGATGCCACGCGGTATAAGCAGAGATAACAGGATAAACTCAAAAAGATGATCAAAAAAGGGTTCCGACCAGTGACTACTTTGGTTAGCTGACTATTTACTCCCACTGGAAGTGCTGCAGGTTTTAAAAGGCCCTTTTTGTTATTACTTTGTTGTCTCCTCAGTTAATCCACTAACATCCCCAGACCCAAATTCCAGGGAGGTGGGGAGATCCCACAACCTAAGTAATGTAAGTGTGTATAAAAGTTTAAATTAGGATCTTGTGTCTGCCTTACTTAGAGCCAAGGGCTTTGCCAATAGATTTTGCTTATGTTGCTCAGTTCACCTTATCTGGCAGACTCTACTCTTTCTTGGAGACTCAAATATCATCCTAGAGAAACTTTTGCCTCATAAGCAAGGATTGGGCATTTGACTTGGGTACTCCTGAGGCGAGGTGAGGGTGCTGGCACAGCACAGTGTGATGGAAGACTTGTCTGTCTGCCAAGGTCCACTCTGGGCTCCTTCTGCGCAAGGACCATGTCTTAATCATCTCTGCATCCTCAGTATCTCAAGGCATTGTGCAGAGTAGGCACTTCAAAAATTCTGTTCATGAGTGACTAACTAAGAAAAAGATACAATTGATGGAGCAATTCAATTCTTTTGAATGCATTATTTTGATCTTTGGATAAGTATTTAATTCTCACATTCTTTGTGCCATTTTAAAAAAATGTGTTTTAAGGTATCTTTGGAGGGGACAAAATGAAGGAAGAATATAAAGTGGATCTTAATGATCCTGCTAAGATGAGTTGTGGTTTTGGTGGCACTGGGAATCAAAGTTGTCCTCAGGGGGCAAAGGTGCTCTCACTCTTTCGTGGGACAGAAAGCCTAGAATGGGGGTTCCTGATCTTTGGCTAGAGCAGAGATCAGTCAAATTGGTTACCAACTGGTTTTGTGTGACTCATTATCTAATAACTAGAGGCCTGGTGCATGAAAATTCATGCACTCAGGGGGGTTCCTCAGCCCGGCCTGTGCCCTCTCACAATCTGGGAGCTCTCAGGGCATGTCCAATTGCTGGGCCCGCGCCCCTCAGGGAGTGGGCTTAAGGCAGCAGTTGGGCATCCTTAGCCCTACTGGGGAGGCAGGAGAGGCCCCTACCACTGCTGCTGTGCTGGTCAGTTGTGAGCTCGGCTTCTGGCTGAGCAGCACTCCCCCTGTGGGAGTGCACTGACCACCAGGGGGCAGCTCATGTGTTGAGCGCCTGCCCCGTGATGGTCAGTGCATGTCATAGCAACCGGTCATTCCGCCGTTTGGTTGAGTTGCATATTAGCCTGTTATTATATAGGATGATCGTCACATATTTAAGTGATTGAAAAAAATCAAGAGAATAATATTTTATGATATGTGAAAATTGCACAAATTTCTAATTTGAGTGTCTATAAGTAAATTTTTATTGGAACACAATCATACTCATTTATTTACATATTGTCTATGGCCTTTTTTGGTGCTACAACAGCATAATTCGAGGAGCTCAGAGTCATATGGCCTGTAAGCCTCGAGTGTCTCTCTGGCCCATTAAAGAAAAAGATTGCTGACCTTGCTCGGGAGAAATAATAGAGCTCTATCATACTGTTGCAAAGCATGGTGTCTTGTGTCTTGCTCAATAAGCTAAATCTTCAGTTATTCTAATGAGGTCACTGAGACAATTGTTTCTGGTTTGCCCACTTTCTATACTAGGTATTGGTGAAATAGCCATTGTTTTAAATATTTGAAACTAAACTTTTTTTTCATTTTCAAAATATAATTACATTTAATTCAACATCTTTACAATTGAACTCTTAGCTAAAAGAGAGATTTTTTTAAATTGCTTGTATGATTCATTAAAGATCATTTGAGCATAGGTCCATTTTTACTGAAGTAAAGTTGTTTGAGAAATGCTGCTATACTTTAGAGAGAGTATTTTGGGAAGTAAAGTCTGGTTTGAGAATCAAGGTTTCTGATTTTTTTATTCTGGTTAGTAATAGTAAATCACAGTAGTCACCTCTCCAGTCATAAAATGAATCAGAATTGAACCATAAAAGTGTAAGATAAACTGCACTAGTTCAGACTAATAGTTCTGTCTGCTTGGTCTTCCACCTCTGCCTGTGTCTGTGTTAGGCAACGGAGTAGCTGAGCTCCATGTTTCTGACCTAAAAAACTCAGGTAAGTAGGTGGTACTACTTTTCTTTCCAGTAACCAGTTCCCTATGAGCCTAGCTATATTTTTATTGAACCATTTTGTATTTTCATCCTATGCTGCCTTTTATGACCTGTGCATGCCTTGAGTTCATAGCTTATTATCCTGGTAGTTTAAACAAAAATAAATGTCTGTGGAATTACCTATATAAAGGAGGTGAAAATTAGGTTTTTGTCAAAATTGTTGTTTCACCCTGCTCTATTGTTTTTGTTTTTAAATATATTTTTTATTGATTTCAGAGAGGAAGGGAGAGAGGGAGAGATAGAAATATCAATGATGAAAGAGAATCATTGATCAGCTGCTTCCTACAGGGGATCGAGCCCGCAACTGGAATCGAACCCGGGACCCTTCAGTCTGTAGGCCAATGCTCTATTCACTGAGCCAAACCAACTAGGGCATCCTGGTCTATTGTTGATATCTGGCAACTAATTGATCAGAGCCATAAAACCTACTCATCAAGTTGTTACATCTACTTTAGTTACTTGGATTTTTAAGTAGGTGTGTGTGTGTGAGTGAGAGAGAGAGAGAGAGAGAGAGAGAGAGAGAGATTTGTTTTGAATAAATTCAGTTAGGTAGTCCTTTAATAGCATTGATTCTATCTCAGAACTATTACTTTTTACTTAAAGTAAAATCATGATGAGATTTATTAGTCTGTTTTTCCAATGATTCTTTTTTTGAGCTTAGCAAAAACAATTTCAGTACAATTATAGAATGAAGTAAAAAAATGGCCTTTGCAATATTATTTTCTCATAATATTTTCTGGCATAAAACTATTATTTCTCCTTCCTGTGCTTTTACTTATTAATAATGTAGAGTTGAACAAAAAGAAATGTTTTTCATTGCTGACTTCAGTAGTACATTTAATACTTAATTTATCAGATGATCACCAAAGTAAAAATAAAATCCAGATGTTCCCAATAATGATAGCTGACATTTACTGGGAAATTATTACATGCCTGGCATTCTCCTAAATGTTTTACATAACATTTCTCTCTTCATCCTATCAGCAGTCTAATGCAGTAGGTACTCTGATTATCCTCATTTTATAAACAGGGCAAAGGGAGGGTAAGTTGTCTATAGTCACATAGTAACAGTGGATTCAGGTTTCAAATTTAAACTTTAAATCAAAAGACTATGATTTTAACCACTGTGCATACTGCCTCTCAATCATTATCTTCCTGGCAACTTTTTAATTGAAAATTTTGCTTTTAGAAATTTGGGACAAAACAGAACATTTAAAGCATGGATATGTTTGAGAAGATTTGGATTCAGCATGTATTAATTAAGTGCTTGTTATATGTTAGACCCTAGGCCAATAGCATTTACTTCCTATAATTCTCTTTAATCCTCACAAGAGTGTTGAGATGTAAGATTCATTATTCCTGTTTTATAAAATAGGAAATGGAAGCATTAAGAGGTTAGCAGGTTTCCCTGAGTTACACAGGTAAAGTAACCGCTAGAATTCTAACCGAGTAGCTCATTTCTGCATGTATCTGGCTGGGAGTCTCTTTTTCTTTAATTGTCCTTTAAATGAGGATTCATAGCTTTTCACAAGTATACTGTTAAGTCATAGTCAATCACAAATTTGAAGCTTTCCAGTTGTAACGCAGCCACTCTACCCAGATCCGTGCTAATTGAGAGTTTCCTAGTAACTGGGACCCAAATGAATGGCGCTGTAATTATGCTGCAGATACATTCCTGTTTGTCTGGATATGACTGTGAGTCCAAAGATCACATACTTGGATCAACAAAGCATCTTTGTAGGCAGGAGATAGAAGGAGTATTTATTTACCTATGGGATGCAGGTCGAGTTGGACATGTTAAGAGAACAGCTTCAGAGCGAACACTAGCAGTGGTTGTCTGAGAAAGGATCAGAGAGATAACCAATATGTATTGCCTCTGCAGACTGAATGTTTGTGTCTTGTGTCCCCCAGATTCATCTGTTAAAGCCTAATCTCCAATGTGATGGTTAGGAGGTAGGCTTTTGGAGAGTGTTTAGGTCATGAGGACAGAGCCAGGGACAAGCACCTTTACGAATAAGTCCCCAGATTGTTCGCTCACCCCTTCCATCATATGAGGACACTCTAGGAACTAGGAATCAGAACCTTACCAGATCCTAATCTGCTAGTGCTTTGATCTTAGACTGCTCAGCCTCCCAAACTATAAGAAATACATTTCTGCCATTTATAAATCACCCACTTTATGGTATTGTGTTTAGCAGCCTTAACAGTGTACCAAGAAATTAACATATTTTCTATCACTGATCCCTCAAAATCATCTAGAATCTACACTAATAAAAGAGAAACATGGTAATTGGCGTACGACCGCTACCCTTTTCATTGCCTAATCAGCGAGATATGCAAATTAACTGTCAGCCAAGATGGCGGCCGGCAGCCAGGCAGCTTGAAACTAACATGAGGCTTGCTTGCCTCAGTGACGGAGGAAACCA
>NW_006299390.1:3206229-3220538 GCF_000327345.1 Myotis davidii | reverse complement strand
CACCCCACCCTCCTGATCAGCCCTGCTCTGTGCCTGAGACGGGGGAGCTCCCCAGCCCCCTGATTGCCCTGCGGCTCTGTGTGTGACAGGGTGCGGCGCTCCAAACCCCCCCACCACCACCACCACGGGCCCTGCTCTGTGTGTGACGGGGTAGAGCCATAACCTCCCCATCGGCCCTGCCCTGAGTGTGAGAGTGGCGGTGCCCCAACCCCCTGATGGGCACTGCTCTGTGCGTGACAGGGTACAGTGCCCCAACCCCCTGATGGGCCCTGCTCTGTGCGTGACAGGGGGGAGCTCCCCAACTCCCTGATGGGCCCTGCTCTGTGCGTGACAGGGGGGCGCTCCCCACCCCCCTGATGGGTCCTGCTCTGTGCGTTACGGGGCAGCGCCCCAACCCCCAGATTGGCCCTGCTCTGTGCATGACAGGGGGTGGCGCCGCAACCTCCCCATCGACCCTGCCTTGAGTGTGACAGGGGGCGGTGCCCCAACCCCCCAATCGGCCCTACCCTGAGTGTGACTGAGGGTGGCATCGCAACCTCCCAATCTGCCCTGCTCTGAGCCTGACCAGGGGCTGCACCTAGGGATTGGGCCTGCCCTCTGCCACCCGGGAGCAGGCCTAAGCCAGCAGGGCGTTATCTCCCGAGGGGTCCCAGACTGCTAGAGAGCACAGGCCGGGCTGAGGGACCCCCCTCCTCCCTGAGTGCACAAATTTTTGTGCACCGGGCCTCTAGTATTGTTATAACTATCTCTATTTTAATTGAAATATAAACTAAAGTCAAAGGATGAATAACATGCTCATAGTTGTGTAATCTAATTCAAACCGAGGCCATCAGAGCCCATAATCTTCAGAGCCCATAATCTTTCTGCCTAAGAGAAAGGTGTGCAGGGAGAAAATGTGTCATTGCTGCTGAAC
Source organism: Myotis davidii (assembly GCF_000327345.1). NCBI lineage: Eukaryota > Metazoa > Chordata > Mammalia > Chiroptera > Vespertilionidae > Myotis > Myotis davidii. The sequence continues at coordinate 3,219,625 of NW_006299390.1, read as the reverse complement.
AGTGGTGACTCCAATGACTGACCAGCAAATGCCATGGAGACAGTGTAGATACTCTCTGATCGCTTCCTGTGGTCCAAACCAGTGGGGTTCAAAAACACATATGACATACACCCTGCTTTCAGGGAATTTGTAATTTAGGGGATATTCCAGGGAACCTATATACTCTATCTTCCTGGAAACCTGTGCTTGATCATGTATGTGTCTTTGGTCACAAGTTAGAAAGACCTTGGGCTTTTTACTGTGAGCTGATTACCACATTAAGTTTAGTTAACCCATCCATCATGTCTTACAATCAGCTTTGTATGTATATGTGGGGAGGGGTTTGATAACATTTAAGATCTCTTCTCTTAGCAAATTCCAAATATATAATAAAGTATTGTTAACTATAGTCACCATGCTATATATTAGATACCAGAACTTACTCATCTTATAACTGGAAGTTTGTACCCTTTGGCCAATCACTTTCCATTTTCCCCACTCCCAAAGCCCTGGCAACCACCATTCTATTCTTTGTTTCTATGAGTTTGCGCTCTATCCACTGAGCCAAACCGACTAGGGCGTGAGTTTGCTTTTTTAGATTTCACATATAAGAGAACTCATGCAATATTTGTCTTTCTCTTTCTAACATGTCACTTAGCACAATGCCCTCAGGTCCCTCTTCATGTTGTCACAAAAGGCAGGGTTTGCTTCTTTTTCTGGCTGAATAATATCGTATTACATAACACACACACACACACACACACACACGCACGCACACGCACACACACACAAACACACACACGCGCGTGCACACACACACACGCTATCCATTATTCCCTTGATGGACACTTATGTTGTTTCCTTGTCTTGCTTATTGTAAATAAGGCTGGGATGAACATAGGGGTGCAGATATCTCTTCAAGATAGTGATTTTATTTCTTTCAAACATATACCCAAAAGTAGAATTCCTAGGTAGTTCTCTTTTTCCATGCTATTTTCCATGGTGGCCATACCAGTTTGTATTCCTACCAACAATGTACCAAGTTTCCCTTTTCTCCACCTCCTCACCAGTGCTTGTTGTCTCTTGTCTTTTTTATAATAGCCATTCTATCAGGGGTGAAGAGGCATCTCCTGATTTGGGGGAAGAGCACCTGGGAGACTTGGTCCAGAGTCTCGCTAATAAGCTGTATGAACTGAACAAATTAACATCTGTGTGTCTATATTATCAATTGAAGAATCCATCTTATCTGTTTATAGGGTTGCTTTGAGAATCGACTGAGTAACATCAAATAATTAATGTGAAAACAAGGTAAAATAATGGGAATGTGAAAACAAGGTAACATAAATTTATGTGTTAGTGATTAAAGGGATTAATAATCCACAAATTGAAATATTTTACCATTAAACTGATCCATTAAATCATTCGTGAGTTATAACACATCTTATTAAAAATTAAAGTAAGGTCATGCAGAGGATATAAATAATGCATTACTTTGCCGCCATGAGGAAAATATGTGTAATAATGTACTTAATATGGTGTTGATTAACATGGATCATATAAAGATAATCACCAAACGATCCTAATAACCCAACAAGGAAACAGCTAAGAACAACATTAGGCATGTAAATGAAAACATTTGGGGGATGGAGTGGCAAAGCAAAATGTCTCATGCTGATATATCTTGAATGTTTCCATGTGGTTCTGCATGATTTTCAGAAATGTGGTTTGTTTCTTCAATCATGCAGGAAAAACCAGAACCCAATCGGATATTATTTTAATGGAAAAACACCTTCTGTGATATACACACAGCAGAATAGAGAAAGCTTATTGACTATGCCCTCATAAAAGTATATGTTTTTCTAACTGGATGAACTTTAGTGAGGATATTTTAATTAAAAGGCAGTATGGGCTTAGTTGTGTGGAACGTGTTATAACTGTTCTCATGCTTGCTGGCAGTCATTGGGTTTGGAATGTGTTAACCTCTTCATTTTTTACGTACAAGCTCAGTTCTAGATCCCAGTGTTGTGTTTTTACCTGGTAATAATGTTGATTACTTATCTTTATATGTGAAAGGGTTAACAAGATGATAGATAACTACAGTGCCATTGACTGTATTATGAATATCTTGAAGTCATTTCTCAGAATGTCAGGTTACTTTGGCTAGATATGTTTTTTTGCAGTAGAAAAACCAGAAAGGCTTATTGGTATAATTTTTCCCCCCAAAGATAGTAGGAGGGGAAATATAGTTTATGTAATTTTTGTTATTTTAGGAATTTAATAGTCTCAGTTTTTGAAAAATACAGGTAGCATGTAAGCCCTTCAAGGATGCTCCCCACTTTTCTCCCAAATCACCCATCATAGATCTAATTGAGGCTTAGAACAACAATTTTAGAACACTGGAAATAGGGTACCCAGAAGATGTCCTCAAAAAACAAAATTTGCTCTTTCCAACTCTTTTAATGGTTGTAGGCTTGTTCTAATTTCATTTCAGGCTATCAGAATATCAGCAGGACAAATAGCACATGCATGAAAAAAATTCAGACAAGGGCAATATTGAAGATAAACTAGAGAGACATTTTCCTTTTAGAAATAATACTGCCATATTGCAATTCAGCTGTTAAAAAGTAATACAAAAACAAAGCCATTTATTCAAATTGGTGGCAATTTGTAGAACTTGATTTGCTAACTTCAGAAAACACAGAGCAAGAAATAATATTTTAAATGGTTTTAAAAAATCTATTTCAGGAGATGTTATGATTCTTCACATTAGAATAAAGAGAACATTGGCACAAAATTAAGGTGAAAGAATAAGATCTTTCTCATTTTACTCCCCCTCCCCCCAGTCTTGTCTACCAGCAAAAGGCACTCATCTAACATTCAGTAAGATCTCTCCTTAATTTTAACAGGAGCTGTAATTTAGTGAGTGTTTACTGTAGTTTTAAACAGTGAGAAGCGCTTTATATACACTATACTGTTCATTTAATCCTCTCAGCAATCCCTGAGGGGCCATGGCTCTCTCCAGCTGACAAGTGAGGAGGCTAAAGTGAAGACATCAAACAACTTGCCCGCAGCTTTGCAAACAGTGAGTAGGAGAGTCACACCCAAAGTCCCGGGTCTTTACCAATCCACTCCACTCCCCTGCTTCCCTGGGTATAGCTGCTTTCAGACGGTAATCACAAAGAGGGAGCAAATGAAACTAGAATTGCTCAAAATAAGCCTAGATAACACAAAACACCAGATAAAGAAATACTCAGACATTGTAAAGATCTGATCCAATGTCAAGCTTCACTAACAATTTTAAGGGTACAAGAACTGCAGGGGATAGGCAAACCAGAGCGTGGTCTAGGACTGGCACCACAATGCTCTGTTTCCTTTCTTGCTGCGGCAGGGTAGACTCTGGGCCAGGATTAACACAGGAGAATCTCCATTTCATGCTAGAGAGTTAGTTCCATAGTTTATGTGACATTTTCTGTTTTATGTCCCATAAATTTATAGATTCTAGATGTGTTTCCCATAAGCAATCCTAGCTAGAACAGGTAGATTCTACTAAAGCATTCTCTAGACAAGGACTCTTCCACTAGTCAATATCATTAGTTGTTTACCAGAAGTATGTTATTAGCATTTTAACAAAGAGATTTGAATGAGTCACTTGCCTTCTTTCTTTCCCAAGTTCTCCATCCCCTCCCAGTCCACCTCATTATTTATACGCCAAGCATGTCAGACTGGCGGCCAGTGGGCCACATGCCTCGCGAATTTGACATGCTTGTCATACACAGGAAAGGAAGAGAATGGATTGCAAACCTGCTCTTGACTTGCTTTACTTCCTGCAAACTTAGAGGAAAGAATAGTAGCTGCTGGTCTCTTTTCAATCAACTACTGGCTCAAAAATACTCTGTTGGGCAAAGGGAGGGAAAAAGATGGGTTCTTTCCCATCAGACCAGACAGGTTGGTGGCTAGCATCAGCCAACAGAATGAGACCCCCCAGGTGGTACTGACCTGCTTCTTCCCTCAAATGAATTTGGTATCATTAAACCAACGTTGACTAAAGGCGGTGATGAGGCATCACATTCCCACCTTGTTTGTGTTTGCCTAGGTGTGCCTGTGGTTCTGCTTCTCTGTATCCTCCCATGGAGAGGATGAAGAAACTAAGACACAGCAGTAAGATAACTTGCCCACGGTCACAAGGTCCCTCGGAGGTAGAGGGGAAATTGGAACCCAGGTGGTTTGGCTGCAGAACCACAGTGCTCCTGCTCTAAGAGAACCTCTCTGGGTAGTGTGGTCTAATAGAAATGCCATCTCTCATGGTTTTGTGTATCCTAAGGTCATTGCTTATGGCTCCTCTCTAGTCCCATCACAGTCAAACACCAGGCAAAGCTTCCAATATATGGGATCACCTCGCGTGTGTTTTTGTGGTGTGTGTGTGTGTGTGTGTGTGTGTGCGCGCGCGCGCGCGCGTGCATGCCAGGAACCCCGTTTTTACTTTCTATTGGACCCACTGGCCAGAATAATTTCTTTGCTGTAGAAAAAGTGATTTATAAATATAAAAGCTTCTGTTCATTAGAAAAGACAGACTTTTAAAAAATATTGCAGTAGAGATGGAATATTTAAATGAATGCCTTCGTCTCTTCTTGATATGGCACTATATTTCTTTATGATTTCAGTGAAAAAGAGCTGTGTTACACCAAGTTTAATTTTTCTTTGAAACCTGTTCGTTGGCATTTAGTATGAATAGCAGAAGGAGAATCAAAGTTATACTGAAGATGATTAACCGGCAGTCACATCGGCTTTCATATTTCATCCATGTAAAAATATGCTCTTAATTAGAATTTCCCTTTTGCTTTTTAAGAAACATACAGAGCTTCAGGAATAAGAGGAAATGGCAGCTGGTGACTTTTTCAGGATCCCTAGCAGAAAAATTTCTTTGTGGAATATTGACAGGATCCTGCAAAAGGAGAACATTGTTAAGGCATTTCATAAATTTTCTTAGGAGCCGCTATATTCTGAGCATCATGAGACTGTGCCCAGATCTGAGGGCAGGGAATTCTGAAACAAAACACAGCTGTCCTGATATTTTAAAGAAAATTGTAAGGGAGACACTGTGCAATCAATTAAATTGTTCTCCCCACCCCCCCTTTCGGAAGACAGAAACAACTTGTAAATGCAGAGATGCTGTTGAGAATGTAAATTGGCTGGAGTATCTGTTTATGCTGTTAGATTTATGCACAAACCGTAGATGGCACAAACAAGGTCTTATTGACCTTAGCAGCCAAGCAGTGATCCGAAACAGGCTCATTGCACTCAATTTCATGCTGCCAACCCAGCCATCTTATCAGTTCAGTTTTAAGGGTTGAAATCTCTTACTGATTTCTAAAGAACTGACAAATTCAGAGAATGTTGCTATCTAAAAATGTTATCCATCATTCCAAATGAGTGTGTTTTCAATGTTTAATAATGGCATTGTTCAGGGTGTGTTTGGATTCACTGGTCGCTAGCATTCATTCACAGGTCAGCGGGAGAAGAAAACAAATTGCCCCATATAGTCATGCTACCAGGAAACGTGAATTTTGATTAGCATATAATTGAGATCATGCTGAAAAACAATGAGTACAGAAATTGATTTAAGAGCATAACTTTTTTTTTTTTTTAATCATCAACTGGTGTTGGTTTGAGCAGAGTCTAGAAAATGGAGATAAAAACAGAAAAGTGGGAGGATAAGTTCTTAATCTTATATCAAGGACACTTGCTTACGCAATTATCAATAATTTAGTCATTTAACAACAAATATTTGTTAAGCATGTTTTGTTTGTGATACCTGTGCTATGTACTAACACCAAAATAGTTAAGATACAATTTCTGCCTGAAAGCTTGGTTGAGCAGCTACTACTCTAAATGATTCTGTGAATGATGCTTCCTATCTATCTATCTATCTATCTATCTATCTATCTATCTATCTATCTACTAGAGGCCCAGTGCATGAATTTGTGCAGGGGGGTGGGGGTGGGGGGAAAGTGGTGTCCCTCAGCCCAGCCTGCACCCTCTCTAATCTGGGACATCCCTCTCACAATCTGGGACTGCTGGCTCCCAACCACTAGCCTGCCTGCTTGCCTGATTGCCCCTAATTGCTTGTGCCTGCCAGCCTGATCAATACCTAACTGCTCCCCTGCTGGCCCGATTGCCCCCAACTACCCTCCCCTGCCAACCCAGTCGCCCCAACTACCCTCTCCTGCTGGCCTGGTAGCTCCTAACTGCCCTCCCTTGCTGGCCTGGTAGCCCCTAACTGCCCTCCCCTGCCAGCCATCTTGTGACCACATGGGGGCCATCTTGTGCGAGGGTATATAGTCAGTTTGCATATTACTGCTTTATTATATAGGACTAGAGGCCTGGTGCACAAAAATTTGTGCACTTTGGGGTGTCCCTCAGCCCGGCCTATGCCCTCTTGTAGTCTGGGACCCCTTGGAGGATGTCCACCTGCTGGCTTAGGCCCGCTCCCTGAGGGATCGGGCCCAAGCTGGCAGTCAGACATCCCTCTGGCAGCCCAGCAGCCCTCAGGGGATGTCCACTTGCCAGCAGGGAGCAGACCTAAGCTGCAGTCGGACATCCTTAGTGCTCCTGAAAAGGTGGGAGAGGCTCCCGCCACCACCGCTGTGCTGGCAGCCATCAGCCTGTCTTGTGGCTGAGCAGAGATCCCCCTGTGGGAGCGCATTGACCACCAGGGGGCAGCTCCTGCATTGAGCATCTGCCCTCTGGTGATCAGTGTGTGTCATAGTGACCAGTGATTCCCAGTCCTTCTGCTGTTAGGGTCAATTTGCATATTACCCTTTTATTATATAAGATAGCGGCCTGGTGCATGGGTGGGGGCCGGCTGGTTTTCCCTGAAGGGTGTCCTGGATCAGGGTCGGGGTCCCGCTGGGGGGCCTGGCCAGCCTGGGTGAGGGGCTGAGGGCTGTTTTCAGGCTGGCCAAACCCCCTTCAGGGTGGGGTTCCCCCCTAGGGTGCTTGGCCAGTCTTGGTGAGGGGCTGAGGGCTGTTTTCAGACTGACCAAGCCCCCTGGTGACCGAAGCTCCCGGCCTTTCCTTTTTTTGTTTTTATTCTCTCCAGCTCAGTGGCCATGGACGCGTCTGCCTATATCGCCGCCATCTTCTTCCTATCAGGAATGGTCAATTTGCATGTCTGTCTATTATTAGGTAAGATACTTAATACCAAAGTGCTAGATCAATGGTTCTCAACCTGTGGGTCACGACCCCTTTGGCGGTCAAACAACCCTTTCATAGGGGTCGCCTACGATCATCCTGCATATCAGATATTTACATTACGATTCATAACAGTAGCAACATTACAGTTATGAAGTAGCAACGAAAATCATTTTATGGTTGGGTCACAACATGAGGAACTGTATTTAAAGGGCCAGAAGGTTGAGAACCACTGTGCTAGATGGATTCTTTATCACTAAACACTATTTTGAAATTCCTACTAAGAAAATAAATTATATTATTATAAGGGAGGCAGGCCTTGGATCATGGTTTCTTTCCTTCCCACCTCTTGTGGAATTTTTGAAAATTGAAAAAGTTATATAATGATACGAAAGACAATTATAAAAAAAATAAGCCACAGCTATGCCCTCCCCCCAACCCCTATACAATATTTTTCTAATGCTACTTTCCAGTTCTTGGTTCCCTACGTATATATTTTCACATGCTTACAATCACAAAACCATCCCATTTTTTTAGTCTGTCTTTTTCATTTAATGTGACACATAAATACGTATTTTTAAATGTTACTTTTTTACATATATATATTTTTAAATTCATAGATTGTTTTGGGAAAACGCTTAGGTTTACAGAAGAGTTGACATAAAGTAAATTCCCATATCCCTCCCTCCCTCCACCTGCACCACACATAGTCTCCTCTATTAACATCTTGCATTAGTGTGACACATTTGTTACAATTGATGGTCTAATACATTGTTATTAACTAAAGTCCACAGTATTCAGTGGGGTTTACTCTTTGTGTTGTACATTTGTCCTTCAATAGATAAATAGATAAATTATGGTACCTCCAGATAATAGAATATTATTCAGTGATACAAAGAAATGCTCTCAAGCCTAGAAAAGAAATGGCGGGAATTTAAATGCATATTTTTAAGGGAAAGAAGTTAATCTGAAGAGGCTACATACTGTATGATTCCAACTATATGACATTCTGGAAAAGGCAAAACTATGGAGACAGTAAAACAGATTAGTGATTGCCAGGGGTTGGGGGGAAGAGAGACATTGACAGGTAGAACACAGGTATTTTTAAGACAGTGAACTAATTCTGCATGATACCATAAGGGTGGATATCTGTTATTATACATTTATCAAAACCCATAAGTACATAAATATTTTTGTACCTTTAACTAGTTGTTTAGTATTATTGGTGGAAAGCAATAGAAATATAGCTGACTTAAGTAGAAAAAGAATTATTAAAGGACATTAGATAGCATCTAGAATTTCCAGGAGGGCGATAGTTGGCTAGAGACCTCCAAACAAGGTCCCCGTCAGCTATGAGCAATGAGGAGTAAAGGTGTCCACTGCCCCCGAGCACTGGACAGTGCAGCTTATACTGGGGACACACTGTCATGGGTCAGTAAATACCACTTGTATCATTTGCAACATCATGGATAAACATTGAAAGCATTATACTAAGTGAAATAAGTCAGACACTGTATGATCTCACTGATATGTGCAATCTAAAAAAAACCAAACACATAGAAACAGAACAAACTGGTGTTTGCCAAAGATGGAGGGGTGTGGTAGATTGGGAGAGGCTGGTCGAAGGATACAGACTTTCAGTTATAAGATGAATAAGTTCTGGGGATGTAATGTACAGCATGGTGACTAAAGTTAATAATACGTATTTTATCATTGAAAGTTGCTAAGAGAGTAGATTTTAAAAGTTCTGATCACACACATAGAAAAATTATAACTCTGTGAGGTGATGGATATATTAAGTAATCTATTTTTAATTTTTTTACAACATTTATCCTTATTGTTGAAAGTATTACAGATGTCCCCTGTTTTTCCCCCATTGCCTCCCTCCACTCATTCAAGGACAGGCCGTTCATTGATTTTAGCGATAAAGGAGGAGAGGGAAAGAGAGGAAGAGAGAGAGCATTGATGTGAAAGAGAAACATTGTTCAGTTGCCTCCTGCCTGCACCCCCACTGGGGATGGAACCCGGAACCCTGGGCATGTACCCTGATGGGGAATTGAACCTGCGACCCTTCAGTGCATGGGATCATGCTCCAACCAACGGAGCTACATCAGCCAGGGCATATGTTAACGAATTTTATTGCAATACACATATATAATCATTACATTGCGTATCTGAAACTTACACAATGGTATATTATACATCAATTGTATTTCAAAGAAGCTGGGAGGTGGGGAGAAAGAAAAATAGCCTGCAGAGGATTGGTCTGTGGAGAGGGAATGGCCAGGACTGGGCTTTAGCTTTGTTATTTGAGTGTAATATGATACACCCTAGTGTCCTCGTGTCCTCTCCTAGAACAGAACATAGTTTTAAAAAAAACACACACCCAGTTAGTGCTTTAGACAAGAAATTATCTTATAAATCCTTCACTCCTTAAAAAAAGGGGGGGGGGAGGCAGACTATGGTTTATAGTGTTTTTCATATTAAGTTTCTTTAAACTGTAACTTCTTTACCAAGTATGTGATTTACTGCTATTATTACAATAAAATTGGTTTTCTGACTTAGCTGTCTCTTGATAGGCACTTGCTGTGTGGGAGACAGCAGAGCCCCACTTGGCTCAGGGTACTTTTGCTGGGAAATGAGAAAACTGTCTTTTGTAATTCACAGAAGTGCTGCTGAATGAAGGTGCAGAAAGAAGAAAGGCCTTCTACTGAGGCACAGAAGAGCTCTTATAGGATCCACACCAGAACTAGACAGCCTTTCAATTCATTTCAGAAATGCTCACTGAGGAGGCTATGTCAGACCAAAGACAGATGATAAAAGTACAGACTAACTAAATAAATACATGGCAGGCCCCTTCCCACCCCCCAACAACAAATTCAAATATTGCTTAACCTAACAGGTCAACGTGTAGTAGCTTTGTGATCGTTAGTTTTTCTGCGCAAGCTCTTAATATAGTACTGCCTGGCACATCCTAGGTGCTCAATAAGTGTTAGATCTTATTAATACCGTTATGATGATGATTAGACAGACAACTGTGGTTATTGCTGTTGTCACCTAAAAGGAAAGAAGGGACAAGAAATGAAAGAAAAAGGAGAAACAAACGAACAGGTTCAGCTGGAATACGTTTCTTGAAGATCCAACTTCCTCTTAGTTTTAATATCACATCTGTGTGTGATTCATTCGATTGCTATTTTTTATTTTCAGTGATGAAATTGTATTTATATTTTTACAGGTGGGAATACCTGAGGCATTCTCTTAACTCCATGAGGAGATGATTTGGTGAGATTATTTCCTAGACAGTGTTTTTGAAGCTTTTTGAGAGAGAGGGCTAAATGAAGTATTTCTTTCATCTTTGCATTTTACCTTTTACTTACAAAATAGATAGGTTCTTATCCTTTCTCAGCCCTCCCTTGTATTGGGCCGAATACTCTTAAAATAAACTGTTATACGTAGAAGATAAATTGCAGGGAGACTCCGGTGTCATTTGAACTGTTGTTCCGTCAACACTACCTATTACTTCTGTTCGCGGTGGCAGAGCTGTAGCTTAACGCCCATGGAGTGGTGTCAGATGTTCCCATTCCACTGCTGATGCCGTCTGGCATGAGGCTATCTGTTGGTTTATTGGCAAGGTGCTTCCTACAGTGACCATTTAAGCATTTTCTTTTAGTGTATGGCGGGATTTTAATTCTTCTTGCGTGTTAAGGATTGACATATCTTAGGTTGATTTATATGTGAAAGTTTTATTCTAGTGTTCTACACTGTGTTCCAAAACATAGGGAAGCTCTTTTAAAAAATGAAGTCAATTTTTACCACATTAAGAGCAGATCAGAGGTTTTGAAAATGTGTGTGCCAGGTGTGACTTTTGTTCTGATAGTTCTCTGCCTTATATATGTTTTATTAAGAATTTTATTTCATTAAGACATACTTTATTGTTTGGACCGACCTCATGCTTTCATTTACATTCCTGGGTTGAAAAAAGTGCTCTTGGAGGAATGTCTTAGCATTGACCTTCCACAGTGCTTCATAATGATCTGTTTGGTCTTTCTCCTTTACTAGGTGTGGTTTCTTGAGAGAAGAGGAATTGTGTATTATTCATTACTCTCACTGCCAGCCCAGCCACCCCCAGCCCAATGTAGGACACATAATAAACATTCAAAAATGTTTATTGAATAAAATGGAATTAGTGAGTAATTGGTAAACACTTATAGAGTACCTAATGTGTTCTGCATACTGTGCTAAGTTCTAGGGACTCAAAGACATTGTATCTCAAGGTGTTAAGAGTCTAGTTACATCCAGCAAAGATGTCCTTTGTCAACCCTCAGTGATGTTTATGGAGTGATGGAAGGAAAAGTGGAATAAGGGAGGAAGGGAGGAAAGTATCTTCAAGGAGATCGGTCCAGTTCTCAAATGAAACCTCTGTGAACTTGAAAAGCTGACTGTGTAGATGAGTGAAATCTTATTGTTCCAAAATCCATTCCAGCCTCCGCTAAATGATCTCGGTGGAAGAGTCTGTGACGAAATGAACAGGTGAAGCAATCATAAAGCTTCCCTTCTGCTTCCTAAAGGAAGCAATTAAAAAAAATCTCTTAATTATTTATATAACAGTGGATGGTGCCAGTGTCAGATCATTCTTTAAAGGACACCTGGCAGAGTCTTTGCTTGAAAATGTCTTGTCAACATGTATTTTTAAGTTACTGTGTGAATTTGAAAAAAGCAAACCACATATCTAAAAAATATTCTATGAGTAGGCTTTGTTCTGATGAAGCCTGGCTTGTTCCCTGGCTGATTTGGTCCACATGAGTGCTTTCCTTTGCTGGAAGTTAAAATAGTTTTGCTGTCTTCATCCGGAGTTATGAGCAGACCAGTGGCTTATGTGAAATCTCAAGTTCTAAACCCTATTTCAAATTCAAATTGTCTAGTTCTTCGGGCACTTGACATTTTTATACTCAGGGTCATGGACAAAGTAGCTTGGATTATTCAGTTCAAGCAATTGCAACTTGAAACACCTCATGTATCCATTTTTCCTGTGATGAACATTAGAAATGCGAACTATCCCCCGGAGTCCCAATTGCTTCTGGAAAACATGAAATCTGAGATTATATAACATATGCCAGGATAGAACTTGTCTAATTAAAATGGATGGAAATTGCTATTCCAATAAAGTAGGTAATACCTCAGTGTCACAATGCATCGGGTAGGTAACGGTAACATTTCACTTTTTTCACTTAGTTTTAAATAGTCATTTAGCCACTTAGAACTGCACTCATATCATACTGCCTTTGCCTAATAGAATTCTAAATGATTTTGTAGATGTCTGTCCAAAATTATGTTAAAACTAGAGGCCCAGTGCATGAAATTCATGCAAGGGTGGGATCCCTAGGCCTGGCCTGCGATCAGGACTGATCATGTTCCCCGTCTCCCCACTGTCTCCTTCCCTTGCTGCCCATGCACTGCCACTGCGCGGTTCCCTGTCTCCCCACCTCCCTCTCCCTCCTCCTGCCCTTGCCGCCCATGTCCACCACCACCCACCCCTGGTTCCCCATCCCAGCCCGGGGCCTGGCCGAGGGGAGGGTTCGGGAGGTTGGCCAGCAGGCCCCATTGGCGATTGGGGCCTGCAGGCTGGAGGCAGCTCCTGTAGAAGTACCAAAGAAGAGATCTATGTGGATGGGTGCTGATGCTATGAAGAAAATACCTCCTTATTGCTCTATATATGTATATATGTACCTCAGGTAACAATGTTATATTCAGTGTGTGTGTGTGTGTGTGTGTGTGTGTGTGTGTGTGTGTATCTACATATACTAGAGGCCCTGTGCACAAATTTCGGTGGGGGGGCCCTCAGCCAAGCCTGCACCCTCTCCAATCTGGGATCCCTCTCACAATCCTGGACCACTGGCTCCTAATCACTTGCCTGCCTGCTTGGTTGCCCCAACTGCCTCCCCGCTGGCCTAGTGACCCCTCGGTTCCCTGTCTCCCCACCTCCCTCTCCCTCCTCCTGCCCTTGCCGCCCATGTCCACCACCACCCACCCCTGGTTCCCCATCCCAGCCCGGGGCCTGGCCGAGGGGAGGGTTCGGGAGGTTGGCCAGCAGGCCCCATTGGCGATTGGGGCCTGCAGGCTGGAGGCAGCTCCTGTGTTGAGCATTTGCTCCCTGGTGGTCAGTGCACATCCTAGCGACCATTTGTCCAGTCGTTCCATCATAACGGTTGTTTAGGTGTGTGTGCGT
>NW_006299390.1:3197550-3206073 GCF_000327345.1 Myotis davidii | reverse complement strand
TTGCCCCAACTGCCTCCCCGCTGGCCTAGTGACCCCTCACTGCCCCCCTGCCATCCTGGTCACCCCCAACTGCACCCCTCCTGCTGGCCCGGTCGCCCCTAACTGCCCCCCCCACCCGCCAGCCTGGTTGCCCCTAACTGCCCCCCTACTGGCCTGGTCGCCCTATGCAGCCTGCTGTTCAGTTGTTTGGTCGTTCCTCACTACCCCCCCTGCCGGCCTGGTTGCCACATGCAGCCTGCTTGTTCAGTCGTTTGGTCATCCCTCACTAGTCCCCCTGGCTGGCCTGGTCATAGGCAGCCATCTTTGTGAGGGCGTGAGGGTCCATTTGCATATTACCTTTTTATTATATAGGATAATCTGGTAGTGTGGTCCCATACTATCAAGTTTTCCTCATTTAAAAGAGACTATCAGAACAATTATTCATGTAAGAGAACATGGTCAGATAATAATCATTAATTTAATTGTTTCACCATATCCGAGAACTCATGCTATCACCTAAGCAAATTTTCTGGTAGTTAATATCCTGTTTTTCAGAGATGAGAATAATTGAATCTTCTTTTTGATTAAAGATTTTTTAAAGTTGATTTTAGAGAGAGGAGGGGAAATAGAGTGAGAGCGAGAAAGATTGACCGGTTGCCTCCTGCGTGTACCCGTATTGGAGATCGAACCCACCACCTTTTGATGGATGGGACAATGCTCCAACCAGCTGAGCCACACCAGCCAGGTTGAGAACAATTGAATCTTCTTGATGACTTAGGAGATAATAAATGTAAGCACTTGGTGTTCAGGTTTGACAATTTAGTTGACAGAGTAACAATTACTGTCCTGATTATGTTATCTGATTAATGTTGAATCTAAATTTGCATTTAATCAAATCCTCACAGAGCTTCTACCTCAAGCCCAGGTATTTCTCACTTTATTTAGAGATATATGCTTTTGTTGATGAAATTGCTGGTGGACAACATTTAAAAATTAACTCACGAGAAATAATCTGCCATATTTAAAAATAGCAGTCTAGGTTATTTTTATATGGGAGTACGTATTAAAATACTTCATGTTCTATCGTACATAAGAGGAGGGCATGGTTTTACTCTTTCCTATAGAAATAATTGTCATCCCTTATTAATGTGCTCCCAGGGTCTTCTTCCCTCAGCTTTCTGAAGCAAACAAGGAGTGCCCTCTGAAACAGCCAGGGGATCAGAGTTTTCCCTCCGTAGTCCTACTAGGCTCTCTGAAATAGATTTGCTCTCCCAGCTAGGAGTTAACCATTCCTGTGTGACGTAAACTAAAAAACAACAACAACAAAACACACACACACAAAACCCAATGCTAACAAACAGAATAGCATAGAAAATACCAGAGCAGAGCAACAGCCATTTAAAGGTCCAGAGCGCCCAGCTGGTGTGGCTCAGTTGGTTGAGTATCGTCCCATATACTAGGTCGCTGGTTCATTTCCCAGTTAGGGCACATGCCCAGGTTGCAGGCTCAAACTTCAGTAGGGGGTGATCATGTTTCTCTCTCATCCATGTTTCCCTCTCCTCCTCTCCCTTCCTTCCTCTCCAAAATCAATAAAAACATATTTAAAAAAATAAAGCTCCAGAGAAAGATCCAGGGATTCTCGCTTGGGGCTCTACCTGTCAAGACTTCATTATTTCTTACAAAAATGGTTAGACTCTCAGCAGTGCTGCTTGGGCTTAAGCAACGCAACTCAGGCAAATTATTTTGATTTTACTTTTCCTTATCTATCAAGGTAGGATAATAATACAAAGCAGGGTTGTTTTGAAGCTTAAATGAAATATATGTACAGTTATGTGCCACATAATGACATTTCTTTGTCTCTCCTAAATCTATTGCTTCTGGCTTTAGTTCTGACTAATTTCTTAAATTAATTTTTGTACCAATCAAGAATAACCTCCTTCAGTGGACACTTTTCAGACTTGGCCTCTCTGCCATAATTGTGCCATTCTTATTTTATTCATTGTTATTGAACCCCTAATTTAGCATCATCTACAGTGTTTCCCCAAAGAGACTTTTGCATCCTTTAGCCCCAGTGCCCAACACCCTCATGACATCTACTGCTATCTAGAACTAAACAGTTTTGAGACATATTTTTCTGTTTCTTTGGTCCTTGTTTTTTTTTTTTTTGAGGAGGCACACTATTCTAATTTCTTTGATCATTTTTATTAACTGTATCTCTTTCTGGATTCTCCTGAATTTATTTATCGTCTCTTTTAATCACTTCCTCTAATAATGTTTCCAAAGTAGATCACATGACAAAGTTTCTGAGACCTTATAAGCCTGACAGTATATTTATTTCACCATCACGTGTATATAACAATTTGTTGGGCATAAAATTGTAAGTTCAAAGTTTTCCCCTTTGATGTTTTAAAATATTACCATATTATTTCTTGTGTCTAATTTTTCTATTGAGGGATAGGATTTCATTCAGATTATTATCCCTTTGGAGATTGATGAAAAGCTCTTTCTTTCTGCAAGGCTTTTAGAGTTTTTTCATGTCTTACATTTCATTATCATGTCAATTGCCTTGGCTTGTGGTCTTCTGGACCTAGAGATTTGAAGGGGAGAAGAGGTGGAGGAATAAATGTCCTAGGGATCAGTCAGCCTCACTGCTATCATCCAGCTCCCTGCCCCACTGGGCTTTGTTTGGGCTGTCTGATCATTGTACCATGAGAACAGGCTACTGCTACTGTCTTGTGATCTTCTGTGGCAGTGCTAGGTGGCCACTAGAGCGGAATTTAAAAGCCCTGCCTCAGCCTGTTCTCCCATTGCACCAGATTGAACTTGACCTTGCTGATTCATGATAGCCTGGACTTTCCCAGGTGTTCCTCAGTTTTTATGTTACTGCTACTTTCTGTCTCTGCATCCTCTAGTGCAGTGGTTCTCAACCTTCCTAATGCTGCGACCCTTTAATACAGTTCCTCATGTTGTGGTGACCCCCAATTTCATTGTTACAAATTGAACATAATTAAAGCATAGTGATCAATCACAAAAACAATATGTAATTATATATGTGTTTTCCGATGGTCTTAGGCGACCCCTGTGAAAGGGTCGTTCGACCCCCAAAGGGGTCGCGACCCACAGGTTGAGAACCGCTGCGGTGCCTATAGTTTCTCCAATGTTGATTTGGGGGAAGGAAGTCAGCAGCCAGGTTTGGATTCCCATCTTGTCAGGAACTGAAAGACTCCCCCAGCAATGTTTT
Source organism: Myotis davidii (assembly GCF_000327345.1). Taxonomy (NCBI): domain Eukaryota; kingdom Metazoa; phylum Chordata; class Mammalia; order Chiroptera; family Vespertilionidae; genus Myotis; species Myotis davidii. The sequence goes on along the minus strand of NW_006299390.1, from coordinate 3,202,853 downwards.
ACAAAGTTGACTCATGCCTTCTTCCTAAAACACTCTTTTTAAAATATGTATGTATGTTGATTTCAGAGAAGAAGGGAGAGGGAGAGAGAGATAGAAGCATCAATGATGAGAGAGAATCATTGATCGGCCGCTTCCTGCACCCTCCCTACTGGGGATGGAACCATGACCTCCTGGTTCGTAGGTCCCTGCTCAACCACTGAATCACATCAACCGGGCCTAAAACTCTCTTGCCTTACGTTCCTGGTAGTGCATTGACGGGGTGCTGCTTTTTCTTCTCCTTCAAAGGTTCCTCCTCTTTTGCCTACTCTTGTTCTCTTCCAAACCCTGCTCTCTTCCTCGCTCCACATTCTCTGGCGATGACCTCATCTCCTTTAAAGACCTCAGTTACCACCTACATGCTGAGGGTATTAACTGTCCATTTCTAACTCTAAACTCTGCCGCCCTCTAGTCTCACATAGACTCATCTTTGGACATGACCAAATAGATGCCAAACACACCCACAGACATATTCATCCTACTCCTGACAACTCCTCTGGGTTGCCTCTATCTGTGAGGCTCAACATTCAAAGCCAGAATCTGAGTGTTCTTCTTGACCTTTTCCTCATGCCCTACATTTAATAAATCATTTTGATTCTACCTCCTCAACATATCTGATTCGAATCCCCTTTTCTCTATTCCTGCTTTAAGCCTTGTTCCATGCCACTGTCATCACTCACCTGTGATGCTAATGAGCCTTCTGTTTCAACAACCCCCCTCTCCCTGTTTCATTCAGTACTGTTGGAAATTGCATACAAAAGCTTTTGCGTATGTGAATTCTTCTGGGGTTGAGATGCATAGCTTTCACCTTTGAAAGGGTCCAGGATTCAAAACAGGGTAAGAACCAGTTTATGATTAATGAATTGGTTTCAGTGTGCAATGGGCTATTTTATTTTTTATGAAAAGGAGTGAACTGAGGTACAAGATCAGTGTCCCAGGTTCCATTTGATGATGGCATATTTATACCTCCTATGATTCCGTGGGAATTCTTGATGGAGTGTGTAGAGTTCTGTTCTATATGTAATACAAATTGAGGATGTGGATCTTTGTAAATCACACTGCTGTGCAAATAGACTTTAAAGGTAATTAGAGGTAAATGCAGTCCTAAAATTCAGTCTAATGCTAATAAATCACATTTGAGATAACCTTAAGCTCAGAAAGCTATTTTGTAAGATTAGATTTCAATTGCTGATCAGTTATGTAGACAAATAATTTTTAAAAACCCATCAATATTTTTCACATACTCACTAATATGATTTATTAGGTGTTTACTCAGTTAATTAATAAATTACTAATTTATTAATATATTATCAATGATTTATTAACTATGTTAAATACTTATTAAGTGTTTTGTCTGTATTTGGGAAATGTCTTTTTTGTTAAGATGTGACTCCCTTATTTACAACAGCATTAAAGTAAAGGAAAAGTAAACATTTTAAAGTGAAAATGATTGGGAAAAATGGGATTAAATGTTTCCCATAATATTTTTTTAGTGTTCATTTACTAAAATGCATTAGACTTGGATAATTTTACTTCCAGATTTTTATTTTCTTATTTTTATCACCTTTCTCCACCCAAGATATTCAAATAATGACCATTATACATGTTCATTCTATTCTAGACCTGCACCAGCCAATATGGTAGCCCCTAGTTGCATGTAGTTACTGATCACTTGAAGCATGACCAGTACCAGATATTGAAAGAATAATATTTTGGAGATATAAGGTTAAATAAAATATGTTATTGAAATTAGTTTAACCTATTTTTTTAATGAGGCTGCTGGAATATTTTAAAGTTACATAAATGATTGCATTGTATTATTATTATATAAAGTTATATGATATTGTTATAATAAATATTAATGTAACATAGTTATTATAAATATTGTTAATATAATAGTAACATATACAGTTTACTACATAATATTCTTTATTATATAAAGTTATTTAAATGTCTATTCATTTTAATCTTATTTAACCTTTACAATAATCATATGTGGCATGTATTTTTAATATTCAGAATTTTCAGAAAAGGAAATTGATAATCAGAGAGATTAAATATCTATCCCAGGGGTCATTCAGTACTCAAACCCAATTGGTACTTCTAACCAGTAGTTATTTCTAACCTTTGTGATAGTATATCACCATCAGTCCTTTTTTTTTTTTGCTACTGGTGACAGCAATGTGATTAAATATGCTTCTTTATTTTTTAAAAAATCTTGTTTTCTTATTTTGTGATAAAGAATTTGGAGGTGTCATTCATTTTTAAATTCATGCATTTAATTGATCTGATGGCTGAACTATATACCTCACAACAATATGTCTGTCATATGAGGAAGGGTATAATTGACTGCACTTTCTAAATCAGGATGCTCAGGTGTTTATTTTTTTATTCACTCATTAATTATGCAAAGGTTTTTATTGAAATTCAGCTAGTGCATTTCTATCTCTCCTCCTGTCATTAAATTGTTCTTGCAAACTAATTGGATGATGTTGCATTTTTATCAAGTGGTTCCTACTAAAATTCTTTGTTTCAAAGATTTTTAAACAGTTTTTAAATGATTTGAGACTTTTTTAGAGGTGACACACAATTCTTATGCAGAAAAATGAAAACATTTCCATGTTTATCCTTAAAATCTCATATGTTTAAACATTTTCATGTGTTTATCTTTTAAATCTCTGTGCTCTCATTGTTAAATATGACATCTTTGAAGTAACAGATTAATTTTGATTATATTCTTTTTCCAAAATATCTGCCATATAGCATACTACTCATCAAATGAAAGAGAACAATTCATTGGCTTGTTTTTTCTCTGACCTAGCTTCTTTCAGAGTGTTACTAATTAGCACAGAAATGGCTGGAGGAGAAGGAACAAGAAAGAGAAGGTAATCCTTTTTAGCTGCATAAACTTGATTGCCTGTGGACTGAATTAGAATGCTTTGTACAGAGGCCAGGAGAGATCACCACCCCACAGAGACCTTCTGGTTGGTTGAAGTGAGATTCTATAAACTATGGGATTCCATTTCTTTCTTTTTTTAAAATTTTGTTTTATTGCTTAAAGTATTACAAAGAGTATTACATGTCTCCTTTTTCCCCCTCCCCTTGACCTTCCCCTGGCCTCCCCTACCCCAGTGTCTTGTGTCCATTGGTTATGCTTATATGCATGTATGCAAGTCTTTCAGTTGATCTCTTACCCCCACCCCCAACCCTCCCCATTCCATTTCTAAGGAATTGTATGATTACACCAATGAATCACCAATTCTAAGGAAGGTTGATTATCTACTTGAGGGAGATATTTACATACACTAATATCTGATTGGTGACTTAAGTCATATGAATGGTTTGTTTCAATTACTTTCCTTTTCTTTTAAGCAGCTTTATTGAGGTATAATTGATATACAAAAACTGTATATATTTATTTAATGTATACAGTTTAATGAGTTTAGACATATGTATACATCTATAAAATCCATCACCATAAGCAAGGTAATAAGACATATTCATCACCTCCAAAAGTTTTCTTGTGCCTCTTTTTTTGAGGGTGTGGTAAAAATACTTACCATGAGATCTAGCCTCTTCAATTTTTTTAAGCGCACATGTTACCATATTGTGTTATACTACATTGTACAATGTACCTGTACAAGTGATTCATCTTGCATAATTGAAACCTTATCCCATTAAACAGTACCCCTCTAATTTTTCCTCCTCTCAACCCTTGGCAACCACCATATTCCACTCTTTGATTCCATGAATTTGACTATTTTAGATACTTTATATAAGTGGAATCATGCAACATTTGTCCTTCCGTGACTGGCTTATTTGACTTGGCCTAATGTCCTCAAGGTTAGTCAATATTGTCACATTTGGCAGGGTTTCCTTTTTGGCCACCGAGGCATTTTATTTGTATATGCACATTATATCCCTAGAAAAAGAATCCCAGGATTTCCTCTCCTGTGTGTTTTTGCTTCTTCATGGTCCATGATGCCTGCAGAGGTTGTCAGTGTAATGAAACCAAATTGATAAGATGAAAGCAGGTTGTTCTTCCATTTTTCTAGATCTTTGAGTAGCGTATCAAATCTGGGGCTGATCACTCCATACTTGTTTAACCTGCCCATGAGGATCACAACAATTTTCCCAGCTCTTTGATCATTAATGATTTCAGATTCGCAATGTAACCACCCTTCATTATCACAGAACATGGACAATAACTTTGGAGCACAACCTAACAAGAACCTGGTACTTGCTTCTCTTTTTGGCGTTGTTGATGTTCTTGAGAACATCAGCCAGGACATTCATGCACACCATTATGGAAGAATGGTGGAAAGAGCCAGAATTTCCTTTAGAAAGGTTGAGTATTATGGGATAGGGTTGGGGCTGTGTCTTACCTTACCTGTATATATCCCATTTTCTTTATCCATTCATTTGTCAGTGGACATTTAGGTTGCTCCCGTATCTTGGCTAATGTGAATAATGCTGCACCTAACGTGGGAGTGCAGATGTCTCTTTTTAATATTCCAGTTTCAGTTCTTTTGGATATATACCCAGAAGTAGGATTGATGGATCATATGGTAGTTTCATTTTTATTTTCTTGAGGAACCTCCGTACTGTTTTCTATAGTGGCTGCACCATTTTACATCATTCTTACCAACAGTGTAAGGGTTCCAGTTTCTCTGCATCCTCATCAAGACTTGTTATCTTTTTGTTTTTTGGATAATAGCTATTACAAGAGGTGTAAGAATATTTTATTGTGGTTTTCATTTGCATTTCATATATTTTTTTTGGCCATCTGCATGCCATCTTTGCAGAAATATCTATTCAAGTTGAGTTATTTGCATTTTTGCTATAAAGTTATAGGAGTTCCTTATATATGTTAGATATTAACTTCTTATCTGTTTCAATTCTTTTAAGGAAATTTTAGCTTATTGTAATTCTCCATGCCAGCATGTTCGTTCTCTCTCTCTCTCTCTCTCTCTCTCTCTCTCTCTCTCTCCCTCCCTCCCTCTCTCTCCCTCTCTCTTTCTCTCTTTTACATATATATTTACATGCAGCTTTGATATAGGGATTCTTGCTTTTTAAAAGATAAAAATAATATTTTTTTGTTGAATTGAACTGAATGAGAAATTTATGGAGATTGAAGGAAATATTAGCAATATCTAGAAGAAAAACAGGTTTTGTGAATCATCTTTTTATGAAGCAATTTATATCTAGGAACCTAGATTTGTGGCTTTCTGCATAGAATCTGGGTTTTTAGGTTGATGATTCTCTGC
>NW_006299390.1:3188212-3197518 GCF_000327345.1 Myotis davidii | reverse complement strand
CCCCCCCCCCCCCCCCCCCCGCTTTTTATTGAATCTCTTGAGTCTTTCCTCAGCCAGATGGCTCTGTAGGCTGGGTGCCATCTGACCAGGCAATGATTAGTGAGATTATTTAATTGTGTGTTTATTAAAGCTCGCTCTCTCTGGCAACATATTGTACCTTTTTAAAGTGTCTCCTTGGCAAACTGCTGAATTGTGGTGCCGTTTATTTTTTCAAGTATATCACTGAGGCTGCCAGAGGTAACTACACAAGCATGTCAAAGAATAGGGCTTCCTTACCTTTGGACCTCACTGCACTCCTATCTTAACTGCTTTTGATTTTTAAAGCCTGAGTCTTTATGTTTGCAATATTTGGAGCTGTCCTTTGGAATGATTGTCATAGGTGATCTAGTGATTGGTGATTGAACTCTGAATCCCCTCATTGAGTTGGGTTATCTTGGAGAGTACCAATAGTTTATACCTGAAAATTGTTAACCATTGGCCAGGACCCCATTTTCAGAATGTGGTTAGATAACTTAAGAAGTCAAAGATCACTGTGGCTGGCAGAAACATTGTGGGTGAATTTGTGGTCCTGTGTAGCCACTGAAGGGGAGGGAAAACAGGTAAGACATAGCCCTAACCCTATCCCAAAAATGAACAGCATCACAGAATACTAGCACGATCCAAAACACCCAACATACCAGGATCACATCCACACTGGACAGCACAAGTGAGGGTAAATGAATTGTCAAAGGAATCAGGAAGAGTCCATGACCATTATTTTCAAAGCATGTATGTTTGGGCTCTGGGGTCTGCTTTTCTCCTATGAGCACTAGTCATGTTTGGACTACCCATCAGCACTGAAGCATATAAGCACCATTAGGTATCTTGGCATGACCCCCTCTACCCACCAAGTTTAGCACTCATACATCAGGCAAATGGCTCATAAATGCCTCGAATTTTAAAATACCTACCATGTCATCCAAGAGAATATTCAGAAGCATACAAGACGAAAGGAATGGAGGCTGGCCCCAGGTGCTTCTCTTTAACCAACAAGGACATGTAACTATAAAATTCCTTAATCCCAGAGCAGCTCTGACTCTTGACCCCTGGTACGTGGTCTAAGTGAGGGGTCTGGAACCCCACCTCTGTTTCCAACTAAGGCTGTCCTAACAATATTCTGGCTCCTCTTGGCCTACACTTCTGCAGATGGTTCATGAAAGTGATCGCAGAGCTATTCTGCAGTGATCAGAAGAATGAGTGCATTTCTTTTGGGAACTGAAAGAGTAATAGAGGAGCATACAGGGAAATTATAGTGATAAAAAGATGATTTATCAAAATCTAGCATCTGGATGGACTTATTGAACTGAAATGTAGATTAATGCAGTATTATCACCACATAATATGGGTTGTTTGCAAATTAACACAATCTTTGGACATTTCATAGAGGGTAGGAAAAGTATCATTTTTCATGCAGTTAAACACTTACTCTGAACCTGGATTTCTTTGGTGAGTTTCTCTTCTCAGGTGTGATCAGTATAGTGGAGAGACATACCACCCAGGGGACATTTCTAACCAGCAGAGCCACTGTAACGTGCCTGCAGAGTGACTTCATTCATTAAGGAAATCCATGCATGGTGACTCTGGCCAGGTGCACATCTCTGAGGAAAGCAAATAGTAGCATTGTTGTGTGTGTGTGTGTATGTGTGTGTGTGTGTGTTGTCAGGACAATGATATGTGTGTTAGTTAAGTAAGTGCTAGGTTGTGAATCCTCTGAAATCCTTGAACCAAGTGTTAGTTTGACAACTACTTTTTGCATGTGGGAGAAGCCACTCCCCAGTATTTGTAGAGATTTGTTATATTTGGATTATGTTTATAGGCATTTTAAATTTTAATTTTATCTGGGTACCTGTTCTGGGTTGGTTATAGAATGCCTTTTGTCAACCTAGCATTCCTCTTTTAAAATAATTTTTAACCATGATTTCTAACTTGCAGTCACCATGTTTATTGAATCATAAATATGGACTGGCAGGATGTAATTGCGAGAAACCTGATTTAGGTAGCTTGGTAATTTTTTAAAGAATGTCATAGATGTAGGAATCTTTCTAATATTTGCTAATTTGAATGTACTCTATAGTTGAAGTTTTCTGCTGCCTAGGCAGCTTTTGGTTTATTTATTGGTGATAGTTGTTTGTTTGTTTGTTTTTTTGATTTAGTAAACTTTACTTTCAAGTTGTCAGGGGCTTCGGAAAACCACGTTTTTCTGTTTTTGTTTTTAATACCATATTGGTCAGCTGGCCAAGACATGTTGGTCTTGTGTATGTATTTGTTCTCAGCAACACTTAATAACATTTATGTTATTAAAACACGGGTTGGAGTTTAATAGAAATCAAACATCAATTCCCCAAGCTTCATGGATAGGGAAATGGTATGACACAATGGATAAGAGCATTGGTTTAGGAATCATAGTTCTTTTTTTTTTTTTTTTTAAATTATTTTATTGATTTTTTACAGAGAGGAAGGGAGAGAGATAGAGAGTCAGAAACATCAATGAGAGAGAAACATCGATCAGCTGCCTCCTGCACATCCCCCACCGGGGATGTGCCCGCAATCCAGGTACATGCCCTTGACCGGAATCGAACCTGGGACCTTTCAGTCCACAGGCCGATGCTCTATCCACTGAGCCAAACCGGTTTTGGCAGGAATCATAGTTCTTGAGTCCAACTCCAGCTTCCCTCCTTATTAGGTGTGTCCTTGGGCAAGCTACTTAATCTTTCTAATCTTTGGTTCCCTCGTTGTTAAATGGGCATATTAAGAATATCTATCTTATAGGGTTACGGTGAAGAGTAAATGAAATAATCCACTTAACATAGGGCCCAGCACACAGTAAATTTTCAATAAACTTTTATTATTTCATCTATTAACATTCGCATGGACTTGAGAAATGGCACCTAGAGTTAATTCTCCTTGTCTGGTTACTGTATTTATTTTAAGGAAGTGATAAAATGGCCAGACTTCTAGCCTAGTGTTTTCTCTTTTATATAGATACTTTTTCATTTTTAACAATCAAACTATGGTCAGGCAAAGTTGAAGATATAAAATTTAGAAACTGTTAATTTCTTTACTTTGTAAGTCTTTTAAAAAGGAGTTTTGCACATTGTAAAACTCCACCAATTTTTTCACTCTCACTCCTCCTAATATCTCTCCTGCAGGTTAATAGCAGCAAAGCGAGAAGAGAATGAAGACCATTTATCTGCCCTTTGATTTAATCTGAGCCTCGTGACCCTGCTCCATAAAGTAGGATATTTCATCTCCTACAGGAGGTGCTAATGAAAGTCAATTGTTATAAGACATTGTTCTTATCACCAGGAAGGTTTATTAGTCAGTGCCCGCGCAGGGGGACACAGGGTAATTGGACAAAGCTGGATATTTATTTGATAAAATGCCTTGTAGGTCAGTTTCTATGAATTTTTCCTCAAGCGGCCTGGGAAGTACTGCAAAAAGGAAAAAAAAATTCTTTAGACTTGAGAAGTAATTTTCAGTAGAAATTGACTTAAGGGGGAATCAGTTGTGGTTATGGTTTCTGCTCCCTGATCATTTGGCCTCTTCCTCCTGTAATGCAAGGAGGAAGGGTCCAGGTGGAAAAACAAAGATAAAAACATAATCACTGAAGATGTGATCACCAGCTCATGCAGAGCTGTGTGTGTTCTTTATCTATACGCCCTTTGAGTAGAGAGATTCTTCAACAGAACTATTTGTAGCTGACAGTTTTATCTGGCGATCATATTACATCTAGGACTAACCACCATTAGAGTGTGAAATTTTTTTTTGTAGTTTTCTAGACTATCAATTCAAAATAACATGCTTGCTCTGATTAACTCTGATTAACTAGATAAGTAAATTCTTAACCTTAGAAGATTTTTAGTTTTCAGAAACACAGAAAAACTGTCACATGAGGGACAGTATTGAAATCTGTAGTTGTTATTTTGCATTTGGGTCTTGATTGCCACTTTCTACTACATTTTATCCTTTTGCTACAACTATTCTTCTAGTGATTGAATACCAAATTGCCTGAACTTTGGTCTGAAACTGCAGTGCGGGGACTTCTTGTACTGTTGGGGTAGACACTAGGAAGAAGCTGGGTTCTTTCTCTAAAAACTCTGATACCTTGCTTTAATCTGAGCAAAAGAAAGTATATCAATCTTCCTCTCCAGTGGTCTTTAGGATTCATTTTCTCAATCCTGAACTTAAAAAGACAATGCTTTCGCTAATTGGTCAATCAAAACACTTATGAATGAAAACTATTGAACTGTCTTAGTGATTTACAGAATTACAAGTTTCTTAACTTCAAGAGAATTTTCATCTAATTGGTCTTACAAGGCAAAAAGTCAGTGAGGTTCTTTATAAAGCAAGACCACCGTTGTTCTCTAAATCTTCAAATCCAATGTATTTTCTTTTTAAATTGAGATGTATTTGATACATAACATTATAAGAGTTTCAGGCATACTACATAATGACTTGTTACTTGCATATATTGAAAAATGATAACCACAATAAAACATTCATCACTGTATAGCATTATGATTTTTTCTTTATTCTTGTGATGAGGACTTTTGAGATCTACTCTCTTAACAAATTTCAAATATATAATACAGTATTATTAACTGATCTCCACACTGCATTACATCCCAAGGTACAATGATATTCTCTTATTATTGATTTCTTTACCACTCAGTAGTCTTTAGCACCAGTGACTACCCTTATTCTGGGAACCCTATTCTGATACTCCTCTTACTTTTTTGACTTCTGTATTCTCTAAATAGAAATTTCAAGATTCATATCTGAGGCATAATCTATTTTCTCTGAAACATTTATTTTTTTTTATTTTGTAAAAATATATTTTATTGAATTTTTACAGAGAAGAAGGGAGTGGGATAGAGAGTCAGAAACATCGATGAGAGAGAAACATCGATCAGCTGCCTCCTACACACCCCCCACACACACACACACTGGTGATGTGCCCGCAACCAAGGTACATGCCCTTGACCGGAATAGAACCTGGGACCCTTCAGTCTGCAGGCCAATGCTCTATCCACTGAGCCAAACTGGTTAGGGCGTGAAACATTTATTTTTATAAAAATGCTTTTAAAATATTAATTTCGCTTCCAGTCAAGACTTGGTAAGTCCTGTGCTCCCTTCCTCCCATGACCACATTAAAATTACAATGAAATCACAGAACAACCATCAGTGAGAACCACCTAATGTCTAGATGAATAGAAGTCTTATAACTAAGAATATAAAGAAGAAACCAAGTTGAAACTGGTAGGAAGGGTAGAGACGTGGAATGGACTGATCCCACAACCACATAAAAATTAGGAGGGATATCTCAGCGGCAGAGGTCCTCCATGAGGACTGAAAAGTCCCAGACTCATATGAGGCTCTAAACCCAGGGTTCCAGTGCTGGGAAGAGAAGTCCCTGTAACTGCTGGCTGTGAAAACCAGTGGAAATTGTGGCTGGGTGAGATGGAGAGCTGCTGGAGTCACAGGTGTTCCTTTTAAAGTGCCTGCACATGGACTTACTGACAAACTTACTGGTTCTGAGCTCCAGTGCTGGAGCAACAGGCCAAAAGGCACCAGAAACATATGGGGAGGAACTGAATTGTCTGGCTTCAGGGTAAGAGCTGGAGGGATAAGTTTCTTCCAGACAGAAGTCATTGCTGGCGGAAGCCATTGTTCCTTTGTTGAGCCCTCCCCTAAGCCAACCTTTTGACACCATATCTGAGTCTCCATCAACCTAGCAAGCTTTTGTGATTGCTTGAGATCTTGCTCAACCCAAATTGAGGGGGTCCACCCAGGCCATGTCCAATGGCTTTTTCATGTACTTGGCCTGTTTTGGCTCATGCTGTGGACTTCCTTAAAATCTCCCAAAGATTCATAAACCCAAGGCAACCAGCATCTGGCCGTGGTGTGCCCCATACCTCTTGCTAAGCATCCCCAAATCTGGTACTAGCGGCAGCTGGCATCATTTCCCAGCTTAGCCTCTCCCACGTACCTCAAAGCCCAACACAAGTGGCAACTCTCTGCAGATCACTTTGTAGCTTATACCAAGTGGCCCCAGGCAGGGCACAGACAATAGCTGACCTTGGCCTGCACCACCAATATTTCTCCTAGGATGCCCCAGAACCAACACAAATGAAATGTTGTTTATGGGACCACACCAGAGTAACACCCAACCACCATCAGAAATGGCACACCCAAAGGATGAATTTGGCAGGCACCAGAGCCCTGCTAAAGTGAATCCTGCTCCATAGAGTGGTCCCCTACACATTACTGCCAGTTCTCACCACCAATCAGCCAGAGGGGCAGTCCCTCCTTTTGAAGTGTCAACAGCAATCAAGGCTTAACCACAATAGGAAGAACACACCTGGAGCACCTGGCTCAGGTGACCAGGAGACTGAGCCATTGGGTGCCACCGACTACATAAGACCACTCTACCAAGACTTGGAGATGCAGCAACTCTAATACATAGAAACAAATGCAGGGAAGCAGCCAAAATAAGGAGACAAAGAAACATATCTCAAAATGAAACAATTGAACAAAACTCCAGAAAAAGAACTAAAAATGGAGACAAGCAATCTACCAGATGTCGAGTTCAAAACACTGGCTATAAGCATTCTCAGTGATCTTAGTGAGAACTTCAAAAAAGAGATAGGAAAATAAAAATAGAGATAGAAATCATAAAAAAGAACCATTGAAAAATAAAGAATATAATAACTAAAATGAAAAAAATACAATAGAGGGTTTGAATCAATGTTTTGGAAGAGAAGATAGCAGAAGAAACCCAATCCAAACAGAAAAAAAATAACCCCCAAAAATGAAGATGGTTTAAGGGACCTCTGGGTCAACATCAGATGAACCAACATTACATCATAGTGGGGTCAAAAGGAGAAGAGAGAGAGCAAATGATGAAAATCTATTTGAAGAAATAATGATGGAAAACTTCCCTAACCTGGTGAAGAAAATAGATATACAAGCCCAGGAACTGCAGAGAGTCTAAAACAAGAAGAGCCCAAAGACACATCAAGACACATCATAATTAAAGTGCCACAGGTTAAAGACAAAGAGAGAATATTAAAAGCAGCAAGAGAAAAGCAGTTAGTTATCTACCAGGGAGTTCCCATAAGACTGTCTGCTGATTTATCAACAAAAACTTTGCAGGTCAGAAGGTATTGTCAAACCCTAGTCAGTTTGGCTCAGTGGATAGAGTGTTGGCCTGGAGACTGAAGGGTCCTCAGTTCAATTCCAGTCAAAGGTATATGCCTGGGTTGTGGGCTTGATCCCCAGTAGGGGGTGTGCAGGAGGCAGCCGATCAATGATTCTCATCATTGATGTTTCAGTCTCTCTCTCCCTCTCTCCCTTTTTCTCTGAAATAAATAAAAATATATTTCTTTAAAAAAGAAGGTATTGGCAAGAAATACTCAAAGTGATGAAAAACAAGGACCTACTAACAAGATTACTATATTCTGCAAAGCTATCATTTAGAATTGAAGGACAGATAAAGAGCTTCCCAGACAAGAAAATGCTAAAGGAGTTAATCACCACCAAACCATTATTACAAGAAATGTTAAAGGGACTTCTTTAAGAACAATAATAAGAAAAGATAAAAAATATGAATAATAAAATGGCAATAACTACATATCTACCAACAATTACTTTAAGTGTAAATAGATTAAATACTCTAATCAAAAGACATAGGGTGGCTGAATGGATAAGAAAACAAGACCCTTATATATGCATCTACAAGAGACTCACTTCAGGTTGAAAGACACACAGAGACTTTAAAGTAAAGGAATAGAGATAGATATTTCATGGAAATGGAAATGAAAGAAAAAAACCTGGGGTAGCAATACTTATACCAGACAAAATAGACTAAAACAGTTGCTATAACAAGAGACAAAGAAGGAGCCAGCAATTCTACTTCTGGGTATTCATCCAAAGAAACCCAAAACACTAATTCAAAAAAGACATATGCGCCCATATGTTCATTTCAGCATTATTTACAATAGCCAGAATATGGAAACAATCTGAGTGTCCATCCATAGATGAATGGATAAAAAAAAATGTGGTGCATATATATGATGCAGCCTCAAAAGAAAAAAAAAAGAAATCTTGCCACCTGCAACAACATGGATAGACACAAAGACTATTATGCTAAGTGAAATAAATCAGACAAAGATAAATGCCATATGATTTCACTTTTATGTGTAGTCTAAAAATATTAACAAATAAAACAGAAACATACTCAAAGATACAGAAAGCATTTTTATGGTTGTCATATGGGAGGAGGTTTAAGAGGGTAGGCACTAAAGGTGAAGGGATTAAGAAGTACAGATTGGTAGTTACAAAATAGTTGTGGGGGTGTAAAGTATAGCATAGGGAATATACTCAATAATATTGTAATAGCTATGTATGGTGTCAGATGGATATTAGAGTTATCAGGGTGACCATAAGTTATATAAATGTCTAGCCACTATGTTGTATACCTGAAACTAATATAATATTGTATGTCAACAGTAATTGAATGTAAAATATTTGAAAGCCATGGTCAGCTTGGCTCAGTTAGTTGGGTGTCGTCCCATGCACCAGGAGGTGGCCGGTTTGGTTCCTGGTCAACGGCACATGCTCAGGCTGCAGGCTCAATCCCTGGTAGAGGGTGAGTAGGAGGCAGTCAATCCATGTTGTGCTCTCTCTAAAAATCAATAAACTATTCTAAAAAATTATTTTTGAAAAAAATCTTTAAATGTTATCTTACATCTTTCTATCAGTCAATTTAAATAAATGTAAATATCCACTTATCTGAAAGTTGGTGTTCCAGATACGTACAATATTATGTTGGACTGTGTGAAATTACTCTTTTTGTAGATGAAAAGGGTTCAAATATTGGCAATTTCTTCTTTTTCTCTTGTATTTTTATTTGCTTTCTCTACCAATTTCTTCTTTTTCTCTTGTATTTTTATTTGCTTTCTCTACCATTTTGTAGCACATACATCTTCTGCCGTATAAATTGAGATATCATGTATCTTTATGCTCTCTAACATTTTAATGAAAAAAATCTCATTTTCAACTAAACTGATTTATTATGATACTGTATTTTCCTCCTCAAGTCATGTAGGTAACTTTTATTATAATTGATATGGTACAAATATTGCAAACGAATATGATATCCTTGAGTTCTTTTTCAGTAAAATAATTTATTAGAATCATAGACTTAACTAGCAGATTTTTTGTCTTCTGAGGAGAATTGAGTAGTGAAAAAAGGAAACTCTTTCC
>NW_006299390.1:3129417-3188188 GCF_000327345.1 Myotis davidii | reverse complement strand
CTTTCCCTCCTGTTTTTTTTCCAGCCTATAGTTTATTTATTTCTGTCTGCAGTGCCAGAATTAGAAATAATTATAGCCAACTTTCAAGGTCTCACCCTGTAGCAGGTTCATCTCCTTCCTTGGCAGGCACCGACGGTACTTTATATGATGACTCTATAATTACCCAGTTTTGGTAAACATGCATTATTTAGCCAATACAGCAAAATGGTTCCTTCAGACCATTACATTGCAGTTCATCAAGTAAATAGTGATTTAGCTATTTATATGAAAAAATGTGTGTTATTTTGTTGATAGTCTGTCAATCCACAGACTATCAACAAAATAGCTAATTCCCTATCACCCTTTATGATTATTTTGGAACCTCTTTTTGAAAAGCATTACTGTATGGTATGAAAACTGTGCAGTGCTCTGTTTCAATGTAAAGGTCACATGGCGATAGTTTTTATAGGTATTTCTATTATGAACAGTATCTCAGTGTTAAGAGATACTGACACAGCGCCCAGGCTATTAATATGAATTGGTTTGATAGAGGAGAAAATGGTTTGATTGCCTTTAAAGAACGGAAAGAAATGATTTCCATTGTGGCAATCCACATAATGTTTAGACCCTTTCACAAGTTTTACTTGATCATTTAAGTCTGGAATAACTTAATGACGGAATTATACAACCCATTTAAGAAGATACGCTGAAGTGTCTGTTGCTGCTGTCTGAAACCAGGTGTGCACAGTGAATCTCAGCTTTAATACAGAGTTCATTTCAAAAACCAAGATGCCTTCCTGATTAAAATCAAGATGATGTCTATACTTATTTTTGAAAAGTGTTCCTTTTCTTCAGGATAAAATTACATTGTGGGCTTTGGGTATTTTCTCCTGAGGGACAAGAGCTTAGAAACAGACTTGGAAGTCAAAGAGAGAATTCCATAGAGACAGCGGTAAGGAATCTTTGCTCATTTGTTTTTGTGGTGATGCTTCGTGCAATGCTTTCTAACAGCAATGTAGGCAGAGTTCCTACCCACTGTCATGATCCCCCGTCCCGCCTCCTTGAGAGACAAAAACACTGTGGTGCTGGGCCTTGGTGAAAAATGTCATATCGTTCCATGCTTTTTCCCCTGATAGCACGATGCATATATTGAGCACAGGGGTGACAGCTTAAATATATTTAACAAATTTCTGCGGGGCATAGGAATTTAGAAGGGAATCGTGCACAGGAGGACTTTGAAAGGGAGTCCCACAAACCACCTCAAGCCTTGCTGTAGTCAGTAACTCCAGGAAAACAGGGCAAAGAATAAAATCTTGGTTGCTTCTCACATATGAATGAACAGTGCTCCCTATCTCAATGTGTCTTTTCAGGCCTCAGTGTGAGGATTCGCCTTAATTCATTTCTATTCTTGAGACAATTTCTCCAGTCCACCTTGCTGATCTATGTGATTTAATCACAGCAGAGCTGAGTTTGAGGACAAAGGGCTTTTCTCCATGGTGCTTTCCCATCATCCCTTGCGCTGACAATAACCTCACAGTCTGCCTTCTCTCTCCAGCTAGAGACTCTGGGCTGTCTGCCCTAAGAATGGTGAAATGTTAGTAACATTTTCTATCTTAGATGACCATTTGTGTGATAATCGGAGGTGTCTCTACCCGGATTCTCCTGGTTGGTGGCACAAGAGAAGAACATTTCCTTCACACTTCAGCTGCTTCCCTTAGCTCATAACTTTCTGGCTTTGTTTTTACATTTTCGTCTCTCATTTGAGTGGAAATATTCAAAGAGAGGAACCAAATGAAAACCTTATGAATGATACAATATGGCAGTTGGTTTTCTGTGATTTTTTTTCTTCCACCCTTGAAACAGGTTGTCTTCTGAGTTTTCCTGAGGACTCTCAGGACAAAGAACCTCCCAAACTGATCAGGGAAAATCTAGAGAATAGGGAGAGCACAGAAAAAAAAAAGGGGGGGGGCGGGGAATTGATTCACTTATGGAGCTTACATCAATAGTGCCATGTTTAGCAATAAAAGACCTTTGTGACTCCTGAATTTCAAATGGCGCCCTTTAAAAAAGTAGTTGCAAGAAATGAAGTTACTCTTCTAGATAGGAACAAAAAGAAATAGGATGGTGGTCTGTGCACTGTTTGCCCTCATGACTTCCTTGTGTATGTCCTTTCCTCATTCTGCAGTGAGCTCTTGATCGTTCTCTCTGAAAAGCCTTCACTACAGAGACAAACAGAGTGGAAATGAATGGACAAGGCTCCGGTAAACCCACCTTTATCTCCTCCCCTTACCTTTCCATGTAGGAAGGTCGTCGGAGGTGGGAGACTCATAGGTGGACCAGAGCCCTGAGCAAGGTGCCCATAGCTCCTTCTAAAAATTCAGTGGAACTAGGGCCAGAGAGAATCAAAAATAGAATTGGAACTGTAGATCTAGGTTTTGCTTTTCTGGATATCATATGCATGTAGTGGCTAATTAGTTTCTTCCATAGACAGTGTCAGAGAAGAGAGGACAGTACTCACGCAGATTACAAATTTTAAAATTTGTAAATCCTGTAAAATTACAGATTTTAAAATGTTTTCCTGGCGATAAGCTGGCAAGGCTGGAAAATGAGCTTGGCTGCCTTATTCAAAGTTAAGACAAGTGAAGGAATTGGAATCAGTGAGGCAAGCCAACCAATTATAAGTTGATTGAGCATATCGACTTACAAAGTACTAGGGTATGAGGGAAGGAGGAATGCCTTCTTGCTGGTGATGAAGAGATTTGTTTTGTTCTGTTTGTTTCTAGTGAAATAACTTTTTCTGATTTTAAAAGTAATATATATGAAAACAATCAAACAATACAGAAAAAGTATGAAGAAAGTAAAAATTGGTAATCATCTTAGTACACACAGAAGATAACTGAACATTTTGGTTAAAACATCCTTCATTCCCCCATGCCTAAATATATATTCAAAAATTGGCTGTAGAGTATATATTCTGTTTAAAAAAATCTTTATTGTTTTGATAAAAGTGACCCAGGTTTTATGTCATGTGTGTACAAATGGTCAGAGTGAAAGCAGCCTGGGGGAGGTGGAGGAGCATCAGACACTCCCTGGCCAGTGGTTCTCAACCTTCCTCATGCCGCGACCCTTTAATACAGTTCCTCATGTTGTGGTGACCCCCAACCATAAAATTATTTTTGTTGCTACTTCATAACTGTAAGTTTGCTACTTTTAGGAATCGTATTGTAAATATCTGATATGCAGGATGTATTTTCATTGTTCGCGACCCACAGGTTGAGAACCGCTGCTAGGCGGACCCATTGTTTGTCTCCCCAAAACCCTCCACCAAGGTCAAGTTGTGGTAAGTAAAGCAGGCAATCAAAACACGTTGCAAGATGGGTCTTCACCTGTGCGAAACAAGAATTATTGTCATCGGGCACTCAGAACTGGGATTCTGCTAGTTCCTGCTTGACTCACTGCATCCTCACCTGCCACAAAGTGTAGCTGTCAACAATATCCAGAGTTAGTATCCATTCCATAAGAAAGAGCCAGAGTCCACATGTAGGCCTGGGTTCTAACCGTAGCTCTATTATTTGTTAGCACCCCTGTAGACAAGTAATTTAACCTCTGTGAGGTTCAGTGTCCTTACCTATAAAATGGGGATAGCAACTCTATTCAAGATTATTGGGATAACCCAGTGAGGCCATGTATGCAAAATATCTGGTCCAAGACCTTCTCATAGAATGAGTTCGATTAATTTTTGTTTCCTTTCCTACCACATTGCCTCTCTAACCTATAAGTGCCTCTCCTTTGCTTTCACTAAAAGACATGAAGGCCACAATTGCCTAACTGTTTAATTCCTAAAGGGCCCATCTAAAAATGTATAAATTACTTGGAAACCGTATCCTTTGGTTTCATGGTCTAGTCTATAGACTATGAATGCTGAATGGAAAGGAAATGAGGTATGAAACCTGCTTCTTTCTTCTTGTTTTATTAGCTGTGATCAATTAGCTGGCTTCCTTATTGTGCCTCTGTTATTTTTCACCTCAGAGCCTCCTCAATATTTTTCCTTTGTAGTTTCATTTAATTTTGGTGCACAAACTATGTGTGGATTGCAGGATTTTACTTTATCACCAGTATCAACATTTACTTCTGGCAGCTCTGTTCACCAAAAATGGATCTTGTGTTTTAAAAATGTACATTAATTAGTATTTTGCTTTTAATGAGTTATTGGTGATGGGGCAAATTAATTGAGTTGCAAAATGCTTATCTCGGGTCTATAATGTGCACATCAGTTGATTCACAATTAATTGAAAAATTTTTTACCTTAAAATTTGGAAAATGTATGGCAAGCACTTTACAAAACAATCTAAAACTTGAGTCATAAGAAAAGAGGGACTTAGACTTTGAATTCTATATATTTAGTACTTATTTCTCTCAAACGGCTAAGAATTAGCAGTTCAAGAAAATGACAAAAATATATTCCTTTAAGATTATTTGTAAGAAAAAATACTGGAAAAGTTAAAGCAATATTTATTTTCATATGTCATTGCATGCAATTATTAATTGGTAATTATGTTATAGTTTAAGTGTTCACAATGGGAATTTAATTAGTTGATTATGACTTCTATTTTTCTGTTGTCCAAAACAGTATAGAGCAATTAAGTGCCAGGAATACTCTTGTTACCTGTGTTTGTTACTGTGACTATAGAGCTAATTTTCAGTTAGTTGACTATTACAGTTCTGCATATATAAGGGAAGGGTATCTTTCGGGGGAAAAACAGTATCTTTTGCAATTTTACTAGTATGTACTCTCTGAATAAAAAATAATCTAAATTTGCACATACATTTAACTTATAAAGTTATATTTATACAATGTAACACTTTATGTTTTGTAAACTCAAAACTTATGACAAAGTAACTGACTTGAGAGAGAGCTAATAAGTAGCTCTGAGAAGAACTTTAAGTTTACCTGTAAGATTGAAGGGTGGAAGGGGGAAATGCATAGATGAGAACTAAGATATAGGTCTTTATAAATAAAAAGATACTTAAGAAGTTGAAAGAATAGATACACAACAAAAGTGTGTTCAGACTGTAGTTTTAAAAAAAAGTCCCAATATGGCCTGGCTGGCATGGATCAGTGGTTGAGCACTGATCTATGAATCAGGAGGTCACAGTTTAATTCTTCATCGGGGCACATGCCTGGGTTGTAGACTAGATCCACAGAGTGAGGCATGCAGGAGGCAGCCGACCAATGATTCTCTCATCATGAATGTTTCTTTCTCTCCCCCTCCCTTCTTCTCTGAAATATATAAAATGTATTTTTAAAAAAATCCCAATATTTAAAAACTAATTAAGTTAGGAGATATTGCCAAAGATGGTAATAATTATACAATGGCTTCCCATTTTAGCTTTAAGATCATTTTCAGCTTTATCCTCAACTCAGTTTTAAAGGATACCTCTTCTGTTTTTTTTAACTTTTGTGCTATCATTGGCCTGTTTGCTCTCAGCCGTCCTGTGCTGGCTAGGTCCCAGCACTCTGACTATATTTCTCACATCCCGATGTCTGTGGGCTTTCCATTAGGTGCTGCTAATGAAAGGCAGTGCTCAGGGATTAGGAGGTATGGTGATGGCAGATGTCTGGTTTCTGGAGGATTTACAACAGTGCACTAGAGGTAACACAGCATTGTTGGCCTTAGCCACGGGGTGGGATGTGGGGCATGAGGGTGTCCGGGCAGCAAAGCCCTCAGCAGCAGACTCCTGGGCTCCTGTGCCCACACAGGCTGCAACAGACAGGACCTGGCAGCACAGAGCCACGGCTCTGAGAGTGCTCCTGCTCCTCCTGCCCTGGGCAGCAGTGGTTTCCTATGGTTACTAATTTTTGAGTAATTTTACCTTGTCCACGCTGGCTTCGTAAGTACTTCCAACGCTTCTGTAACCAACTCATCTATTAAAATATTTAAAAAAAAAATCTAGAATGGTCCCTGTTTTCTGATCAGTTCCCAAGGCACTGTGTTCAACACCACATTTAAATACCACTTGTTATCTGTCCAGGTGTCTAAATTCTAGTATGTTAATGTACTCTGTAAATTTTATCTGAAATAACATCTTTAAACCCTAAGTGAAATTTTAGCCTTGGGCATTAAGTTTTATTTTGAGTCTTCCTCAAAGATGAAGTGGGCAGAAATATTGGTCTGAGATCAAAATTCATGGTATAAATTGCCATCATTGACCTTCCAAAGAATAGTTATTTTAATGTTTTGCTATGGAGGATATAGAAGGCAAGAATTTATAGGGATCCAAGTGCTTTTACGACTAGCTCTACCCATCTTGTTCTTAACTGCATCATACATCCCCGAGCCATAGTTCTGAAAACTGGCAGAAGTGTCTCATTAGTGACTGGTTTTGGAGAGGAAATATGTAGCTAGAGGCTTATTTACTCGTCTTTTTATTCCAGGATTAATAATGGATCTAAGATCCGAACATGGTATTTTCCTTTTTGCATATGATTTTCCATGGAAATGTTAACAAAAAAAAAAAAAAAGGAAAAAAAGAATCCATCTTTATTGCTTAAACAGATTTACCAAAAATTACATCAATCACATCTTTACCCAGCAACAGTTTACATATCTGAAAATTTATATCTCTTAAACTATTGTTATTGAGAGTGTGCAAAAAGCAAACAAAAACCTCAATATTATTGGAACTATGGGTATGTTTCTGATTTCACTCTTCTAAAACCATGGTTTTGGAAGACTTCTTAGAGGCTAGGGATACATTTGAATGAAAGGGAATTGAATTGAATTTGAATTGAACTGCAGAAGTCATCACGTAAATGTGGTTTTAGACAATACTTAACATCTTTGCCCTTTCCCAAGGGAGTGGGAAATATCAACATTGGAGACAGGAGGAATAAGTAGACGGTGTTACCATGTTTCAGACAACAGTGTATATATCCCAGTGCATTCAGGCTTCTATAACAAAGTGCCATAGACTGGGTGGCTTATAAATAACAGAAATTTATTACTCACAATTCGGGAGACTGGGAAGTCCAGGATCTAGGCATGGGCAGATCCCATCTCTGATGAGAGCCGACTTCCTGATTCATGGCTGTCATTTTCTCATTGTGTCTTACACGGCAGATGGTGAGGGTGCTCTCTGGTGTTTCTTTTATAAAGGGCCCTAATTCCATTCATGGGGGCAGAGCCTGGTCACCCCCTGAAGGCCCCATCTCCTAAGGGTTAGAATTTCAAAATTCTGGGGGAACACAGTCATTTTATAGCATTATAATGCGACTACTAAAAATACCCACGTAATTTAGGACAAGCTGCTCTTCCACTGCTAAAAAGAGACCCGTATATTTTCCTCCTGCAAATCTACAGTGTCTAGTTAAGTCCACATGCTGTTGTTAGCCCTTGTTCAGCCACAGCTCTGCCAGCATTTCCATCAGTCTACCCGACTGAAGCAAACTGGCTTTCATGTTGTTGATTTTAGTTGGGCCAAGACTTTATAGATAAATGGAACCTCGCTATAATTCCTGCCTATGGATTAAAAGGGATTTTAGCTGTCATGGAAACCTTCTGTTGAGAATCAAATGGAACCATGTTGTAGGACTCCATACGTTCCAACAACATACTGTTTGCCCAGAATCACCATCTAAGTTCTAGTTCCTATTTCCATTTTTCTTTCTTTCTCAAGAAACATATTTCCAACCCTCCCCTTTAATTCTATCTATACTTCCCTCCAAAGTGCTCATCACTGTCAGGAATTAACTCATCCCAATGATTCTCCACTGGTCAACTCCATTATTAACATCAATTTCCTCTTTCGTTGCATGCTGGCATCCCTTTTTCCCAATATTCTGTAGAACAAAATGGTTGTTTTTATTTTTGCAACTATGAAGTCCAGTGCTGTAAGCTAGTTGTAAGACAGGGCAAGGATAGTGACTTTGAGTTTTTTGTTATTTGGTGATATCAATAAGATTTGTTGAGAAGATAGGAGGGGAGGCATTCCTTCTACTACCTGCCTCACATGGTTGATGTGACAGTGAAACAAGAGTAGATTGGAGGCAGTAACGGTTCATGGAAAGAACCTAAGATTCTGAGAGGGACAGAAAACTTCAGCTTAACTCACATCTCTACAGCTCAGTAACATGAGGTCTCCTTGAATGTCAGTTTCTTCCAATACTGTTCTGTGTTTTTGCCTTTCCACATTAGTAGTAAGGGGTAAATCTTAATCCAGCTCTCACTCACGAGAGATGGATCTGTCAGTATTCAGTGCACTTGAGATATTGCAAACAGAAAGACTTACTATAGCAAATTAAGTGTTTACAAAATCATTGAAAGGTCTAGAGGAGCAGAAATCATCTGGACTATTGATTTCAAGATTAAGCTAGCATAGCTGCAACCCAGAGGTCAATAAGCTTCTACTGCTCTCCCTACCTCCCTGCCTCAATTGGTTTGCACCTTTAAAGCTGATGACTGACACTGACATATGGAACCCAACAACTGAGGTCGTAACTACCTATCTTGCCAGCAAAAACTCACATGGGAATATCTCATTGGAAGAATGTGTATTGCATCCAGAACTCTAGCTGCTAGGAAGTCTAAAAATGCAGTTTTTAATTACAAGACTGGGGTGAGAATGGAAGTTAGTACCAATAGGTTCAGCTGGGGAGGCTGGCCGATTTATATTGCCAGATCATCTGGAAGTTTCCAGAAACAAAGGGAGAGAATAATGACTTTGGGTTATAAACAACCAATAAATTGCATGCATCATTTGCACCCGTGAAAGTGGGAGCAAAGACAAGAATATCTGCTCAGACTTAGAGTTGTACAGGCATGTTTCAGCATGAAGCATTTTCTGTGGAGAATAACAAATTCCCAAAACTAAGAAAGACTTGTGGAAACAATAAAGAAGCCATCTCACTTGGTTTCAGCAGCAGCAGCAAAATATCACATTCTCATCCTGCAAATGAGTATTGTCACTGTCTATGAAAATTACTATTTATATTTATTTATTTATTTATTTATTGTCTAAAGTTTTACATGTGTCTCCTTTTTCCCCACTTGATCTCCCCCTCCCCCGCTCCAAGTCATTCCAACCCTGAGCAAGACCTCGCTGCCCCAGTGTCTGTGTCCATTGGTTATGCCAATATGCATGCGCACAAGTCCTTTGGTTGCTCTCTACCTGTCTCCCCCCCCCCCCATTTGTCTCTGGATCTATTCTTGTTCATCAAATTATGTTGATCGTTATATCCCACATATGAATGATATTTATAATATTTATCTTCTCCCAACTGGCTTTTTCGCTTAGCATAATGCTCTCCAGTTCCATCCATGCTGTTGCAAATAGTAAAAGTTCCTTCTTTTTTATAGCAGCATAGTATTCCATTGTAGATATGTACTACAGTTTTCTAATCCACTCATCTGCTGATGGGCACTTAAGTTGTTTCCAAATCTTAGCTATTGTAAATTGTGCTGCTATGAACATAGGAGTGCATATCTCCTTTCTGATTGGTTTCTTGGGATTATCTCCTTGTTGTTTTGATTTGCATCTCTCGGATGATTAGTGACTTTGAGCATGTTTTCATAAGCCTTTTGGCCTTCTGTATGTCTTCTGTCAAAAAGTGTCTATTTAGGTCCTTTTCACATTTTTTGATTGGATCATTTATCTTCTTTCTTTTGTTAAGTTGTATGAGTTCTCTGTAAATTTTGGAGATTAAGCCTATAACAATTATTATTGCCATCAAAGATATTTACTAAGAATATTCCATGGGATGCTCTGAACTGAATTACAAGTACTGTTTCTCACTTCTAGAGTCTAAAAGAACATGATCACAAACACGGAAAATATACCAAAAGTAAATGAGCATACTCTGTGGAAAGAAATATTTGTCTTATAGTGTACAGTGTAATGAATCAGGAATATGGTACATGAGAAAATCATGGGAATTGTCTTCAGTGTTTATAAAGAGAAATTGTCTTCTTATTGGCCAGGAATGTCTTTGTGGAAAAGCTGAAATTTCTTAGACTCAAGAAACAGAGAAAGTTTCTAGAAGGCAAAGGGTGGAAAGGTGTCAGCTGGGCTGGGAACAGGTGGGAAGGCAGTGTTCTGCATGTGTCGTGTACAGGTGTGAGATGGTATCTCCTTGTTGTTTTGATTTGCATCTCTCGGATGATTAGTGACTTTGAGCATGTTTTCATAAGCCTTTTGGCCTTCTGTATGTCTTCTGTCAAAAAGTGTCTATTTAGGTCCTTTTCACATTTTTTGATTGGATCATTTATCTTCTTTCTTTTGTTAAGTTGTATGAGTTCTCTGTAAATTTTGGAGATTAAGCCTATAACAATTATTATTGCCATCAAAGATATTTACTAAGAATATTCCATGGGATGCTCTGAACTGAATTACAAGTACTGTTTCTCACTTCTAGAGTCTAAAAGAACATGATCACAAACACGGTAAATGGGCTCACAAAGAATGAGTAGCTATTAAATATCAGAGGATGAATGTGGATTAACCTCTGTTTGTGAAATAGAAATGGAATGGAATTATCAATAAAAGCTAATTCTTTCTAAGGCCACTCTGATTATTTTTTCCTTTTCCTGCTTTTGAAAATAGGAGGCCAGAGCCTAAGAAACAAGGGGGTGAGACGTACAACGAAAGCCATTTTCTTCTTCTCCCAGTGATCTCCCAACTGGTCTGTTCTTCAGCCTCTCATCATTAATTTTTTTTCTTTCCTTCCAGACTGAAACACAAGGAAATGCATATTCTAACCTAACACCTGGAATTTGGGCATTTTCAGAATGTGGCATTTAAATGCAGTCACTTCCTTTCACTTTTCTATACTTGTTCTATAATTCTGCTCAGAGGAAATGTAAGGATAGACATTAATACATAATTTAGGATGGCAGTAGTACATTGTGCATGTTCTGAAATTTAAGAAATGTCACCTTTGTCCAACCAACAACAAAAAAAGTGCTACATTGATTCAGATTTATCTAAGTTTCTCTGATACCCTATATTTTTCATGGGCTTCTAGAAAACAAAATTTAATGTTTACTATTAGGGAACAGCGTTAAAGGTAAGTTAGAAGGGGTACCTCCATAAATACTAGAAGTCTCCAAGAGCTAAATTCAAGTGGGGGCCAGCAGGAAAACTAATAAGAAATACAAATTTAAAGTTAGCTACCTCAGGCACACCACTACCATTTGGAGAAGATTTATACCAAGTTTATGAGTTAGCTAAATCTGGTAAATAATATTAAGAATAAGAATAGTTAAGCCCTACCCAGTTTGGCTCACTGAATAGAGCATTGGCCTGCGGACTGAAGAGTCCCTGGTTCGATTCCAGTCAAGGGCACATACCTGGGTTGCAGACTCGATCCCCAGTAGGGGGCATGAAGGAGGCAGCCGATCAATGATTCTCTCTCATCATTGATTATTTCTATCTCTAACTCCCTTCTTCTCCCTCTGCCTTCTTCTCTGAGATCAATAAAAACATATATCTTTAAAAAAAAAAGAATAAGAATAGTTAATCATTAATTGGCAACTTATTTAGGGAGGAAACTTTTCCTAAAAGAAAAAACAGACACAAACAAACAAAACCCAGTTTGGCATCACTCCCAATTAATGCCTACCAAGAACTACTCACAAAATAAATACCGCCGCATAGTGTTTTAAAGCTATATCATCAGATATGCTGATTTCACGGGTCATGCCAGAAAACGTGGCTGGTGATGAAAAAGACCCTGTTCCTTTTCTACTACACAAGACACATGGCTGATGATCTGGGAATAGAACAAAGGTCTGTGTTTAGCCCCGCTGCGTGACATTGCTTCTGTTTCCAGACAGCACTTGTAATAATCTGCAGGAGCCAATTCGGAAATAAATCCATCAGCTCTGAAACTGTCGGTGCTCACTTTATTTACTCTAGTGACCAGACGCTGGATCCATCCATCCACAGGTCCCCAGGGCAGAGGTTTGATGTGAGCTTGTTAAACTGAAGTCTCCCATTGAAATGAATGACACGAGAGCTGAGTGAATCAAAGTTGTCTTCCCTGGGAAGCCCCTCAAACGTAAAGGTAGGAAACATTAGATTCTGTTTTCTAGAAGTCCATGAAAAATGGTTATCAGAGAACCCTAGATCAATCTGAATCCATGTATCTTTTTATTTTCTTGGTTGGACAAAGGTGCCATTACTTAACTTCCAGAAACATGCATGATGTACTATTGCCATCCTAAATGTGAGACAAATTATGTATTAATATCTACCCCTAACCTATCATTTCCTCTGAGCAGAATTATAGAACAAGTATAGAACAGTGAAAGGAAGGAAGTGACTGCGTTGAAAATGCCACACTCTGAACATGCCCAAATCCCAGGGAAGGATGCTTGCTGTATGGGGTTTAGGTGTTAGGTTAGAATATGCATTTCCTTGTGTTTCAGTCTGGAAGGAAAGAACAAAATTAATGATGAGAGGCTGAAAACCGGATCAGTTTGGAGACACTGAGAGAAGAAGAAAATGGCTTTTGTTGTACCTCCCACCCCCATGTTTCTCAGGCTCTGGCCTCATATTTTCAAAAGCAAGAAAAGGAAAAAATAATCAGAGTGGCCTTAGAAAGAATTAGCTTTTATTGATAATTCCATTCCATTTCTATTTCACAAACAGAGGTTAATCCACATTCATCCTCTGATATTTAATAACTACTCATTCTTTGTGAGCCCATTTACCGTGTTTGTGATCATGTTCTTTTAGACTCTAGAAGTGAGAAACAGTACTTGTAACATGTTACAGTCATGTAACATATTGTGTATAAGACAGGATATTAAAGCATTTTTAATATCTCAACTCATGCTAACCTTGGCTAAGACAGAGCAGATCACCTCTGTGACCATCCTCATGTCTGGCCCAGGAACAGTACCAGCCTGTTCCCTTTATCCAACACTTTCGTGCTCACTCTGGGCAACTATAGCTATTAACTCCCTGAACCCTGATAACAACCCTGTTGAACTTTCTCTGTTTCTTGAGTCTAAGAAATTTCAGCTTTTCCACAAACCATTTCTGGCCAATAAGAAGACAATTTCTCTTTATAAACACTGAAGGCAATTCCCATGGTTTTCTCAGTCATCGTATTCCTGATGCATGTTCATTACACTATACACAATAAGACAGATATTTCTCTCCACAGGTTACGCTCATCTACTTTTGGTATATTTTCCGTGTTTGTGATCATGTTCTTTTAGACCCTAGAAGTCAGGAACAGTACTTGTAATTCAGTTCAGAGCATCCCATGGAATATTCTTAGTAAATGTCTTTGATGGCAGTAATAATTGTGATCGATGGTGACAATACTCATTTGCAGGGTGATAAAGTGATATTTTGCTGTTGCTGTTGTAACCAAGCGAGATGGCTTCCATGTTGTTGTTCTCTTCCCTTCCTCTTTCTCCTCCATCATTGTGACCTTGTGCTTAATAGTGCATCAGCTACAGATCTGATCATACATTATTTCATTCAATACTCATCACCAATATAAGTTGTGTGTCAACGCTTGCATATTACACAGGAGCCAACATGTTTAGGTAACCTGCCCTCGTTCATATATGGCAATGCCAGGGTTTAAAACTGACAATTACTTTAGAATTGATGGTCCTGAAAATTACCGTTTATGGCTTATATAACCCTCGGTGAAACTTAGATAAAAGGTTCCTTATTGTGTGACCTTGGGAAAGTTACATAACCATTTTCATTTTCCCTGGCTATATTTTATTGTAATTAGTAGAATCAAAAGGCTGCATAATACAATTTCACATTTAGTACTTTCCATTTGGAGTCATACCTTGAAATTGAATTACATTAATAAGTGTTTACAGATACTATGAGAAATCTTACACTGAAGCTGGATCATTAATGCTTTGATCAAATATTTTACTTAGTGTAAAATATTCATTACTCAAAATTAATAAATATATACTATTTTAGTGACTGTGATTGAGAAAAAACAAGATATATTAGTTTCATGCCACTGATGAATTTTATGTGCTTTTAAGAAGGAAAGATGAGAGGTAGATAAAGCTACATTTTTTAGGAATCCAGCCTCACTTTTCATCAAATGGGGAATATGAAGTACTGTCCTCAAAAGCTACTTCATTCTTTTTTGAATTACCTTTAAATACACTTGCTTTGTAGAATATTAGAAAATATGGGAAAGCAAAGATAAAAAGAAAACATATTTCTGACACTGAGAAATTATCATTACAGCATTCTCCGACATCTTTCAAAATTTCTTGGTATGCACATATGTGTATGACTATTTGCAAATATTCATTTTTAATTAAAATGTTTTCCTATTATATTCACCATTATAATCTGTTTTTTTAAACCAATGATTTTCTTTTCATTTAGATGAATTTTTCTCTAAATCAAATAATTCATATTTCCCTAATAGACCCAGTGTTTTTCAGTATATTTGGTTTGCTCAAACTAGTATCATTATATTTGGTTATTATCTCTCAAGTCTCTTTTAATTTAACATAGTTCTTTTTAATGACACTGTTAAAAATGCAATTTCACTGTAAAATGTCAAAATCCAATCCTTGATTTAGGATTTCAAATTAGATCAAAATAAAGTTTGATGTGGCATTAAAGGAATATCCTTCATTAGACCCTCTAGGAGACTGATAAACAAATATTAATATACTAATAAAAGAGATTCCTAATTTCAAATAGCTGTAATTTTAATGAAATTGAAGTTTTATTCTTTGTGGAACTATAGGCAGTGAAATAGAGACTGTTTTCAAACCAATGGCTCAGAATTATACTGACATTTTTTGAAATATAAATCCAACGTATTGTCAATGGTGAAAACAACTACCAGAACACTGTAGGGAATAATGCTTCTTTCCAATGTAAGTTTATAACCTGTTAAAAGGTTTTCCTGTACAATATGTAGTTGGCCTTTTCTGAAGTCTTCGTTTAATGACAATAAAGATTTTCTTTATGCAGATTCTTCCCAGTTGGACTTCTCCGTGGAACACTTACATATTCTATAATTTTTCACTTGTGTCTACTACAGAATAAATAGCAAATGGCGGGCAAGTCAACTGACATCATAAAAGCTTTAATACAAAAGGCTTAATTATTATAATCTTATTCCTATCTCATCAATTGCTTTTGCTATTTGCCACGAAAACAGGTATTGCTAACTTTGTGCCTATCTCTCCGTGCATTGTGGTGAAAAATAAGGACTCTGGAGTCAGAATAGCCTGTTTGTTTTTAAATCCTTTCCGTACTGTGTGGCCTTAGGCAAATTGCATAACCACCCTGTGCCTTATTTTCCCTGGTTGTAAAATTAGAATAAAACAGCCTCTATCTCATGGGATTGTTGTGGGGATTAGATGAGATACCCATTTAAAATAGTGCCTGGTAGCCTTAACTGGTTTGACTCAGTGGATAGAGCGTCAGCCTGCAGACTGATAGGTCCCAGGTTCGATTCCAGTCAAGGGCATGTACCTTGGTTGTGGGCACATCCCCAGTAGGAGGTGTGCAGGAGGCAGCTGATCGATGTTTCTCTCTCATCCATGTTTCTAGCTCTCTATCCCTCTCCCTTCCTCTCTGTGAAAAATCAATAAAAATATATTTTAAAAAAACACTTCAGTTAACAATTCATTACAATGTTTATAAAAAAAATGGTGCTTGGTACATAGTAAGCACTAAATAAATCTTACAGTAAGTTTGTTAAAAATTCAGTTTGACTAATGGTATCTGAAGGCACTGCTCTGAAAAATGTTCCTTGGTGTTCACCCTTCACTGAAATAAATAAGAAAAACAAAATGTAAAACATTCATTTGGGGGAAAGTATTTATAAGCTGCATGATACATGTTTTCTTCTCCCACCTTGACACACACACAGGCACTCAGTGTACACTATTTCCAACAGGCTCACCGCTCAGCCCGCACACCTTTCCATGAAGCAGGAAAACATCCTAAGCCAAAAGGCATGCATGATCTACTCAGCAGAGTAGTCATGTAGAATAAACCCTAAAACCTCCTGCTTCTGCCACAATTCACCGTAGTACAAGAACATCACTGCAGCCCAGTTTAGCTCATCCCGTGCCTTCTGAGAGGTGCTGATGTGGGTCATCCCTGAACAATTAGAACACTTGAGAGAACATCTTTGTCATGGTGCTTTTAATCTTTTACCAAATCCAGAATTCTTTGACATATTACTTCAAAACTCTTGCTCTTTGGTATATTAAAAATCGGATCTTATGAAAAGTAGAGTGGTGGCTGCCAGGGCTGGGGAGAGGGGGAAATGGGGAGTTGTATAGTGAGTACAGTATAGAGTTTCAGTCTTGCAAAATGTGAGTGTTCTGTAGGTCTGTTGCATAATAATATGAATATACAAAACACTATTAAACTGTAAATGTTTAAACTGTTACATTTTATTTATGTATTTTTAATCACAATTACATTTTTTAAGTAAAAAAATCATCTCACAGAGAGTGCTGTGGTCAGGTATGTTTGTGAAACGTGCATGCTTATAATTCCATTTTGGTGACTTAGGGTTCACAAGCTTCTGAGAAGTCCTGCAATTAAAAAAAACAACACCTCACTTAACTTTGTTTAGGGCTAAATTTCCACACTAGTTTTTCTCAAAACAATGTAGGAAACTTCTGTTAGACTCTATAGCTAGAAAATGGTAAATAAATTGTTTTCTGTTCTTTCTTGACTGGACTAACATGAAATTCATCAAACAGTGGTTTTGACCATCAGTTCTAGTCTCTTAATTTTGAGAAAAACTTTTAACAGATATTGTCAGTAACACTAGCCTATTTTAGAAGTAACTTTTTCATCTTGCCTGAGTGTAGCATGTCTTGAATTTGTGCTTATTAAGCTTAGAGAAATTAGAATGGTGACACTTGTTTATTATTGAAAACACTTTTTAGATCAGTGGTTCTCAACCTTCCTAATGCCGCGACCCCTTAATACAGTTCCTCATGTTGTGGTGACCCCCAATTTCATTGTTACAAATTGAACATAATTAAAGCATAGTGATTAATCACAAAAACAATATGTAATTATATATGTGTTTTCCGATGGTCTTAGGCGACCCCTGTGAAAGGGCTGTTCAACCATCAAAGGGGTCACGACCCACAGGTTGAGAACCGCTGTTTTAGATGTTCTCTCAAGCATTTTTCATTGACAGACATTTGGATACTTCCATCTAAAGTGGGCATGTCCAAAGGAGCCTCTTTGTCAATAATTATTATAGAAAAATAAGCCGAGAGGGAAGCGAACGCAGCCATGGCCATGTTTGAACAGATGAGAGCAAACGTGGGCAAGTTGCTCAAGGGCATCGACAGATACAATCCTGAGAATCTGGCCACCCTGGAGCACTATGTGGAGACGCAGGCCAAGGAGAATGCCTACGATCTGGAAGCCAACCTGGCTGCCCTGAAGCGGTACCAGTTCAACCCCAATCTTCTTTCAGACCACGGTCCCTGCTCAGATCCTGCTAAAGGCCCTTACCAACCTTCCCCACACTGACTTCACCCTTTGCAAGTGCATGATTGACCAGGCCCATCAAGAAGAACGGCCCATCCGACAGATTTTGTACCTTGGAGACCTGCTAGAGACCTGCCACTTCCAGGCATTCTGGCAAGCCCTGGATGGAAACATGGACCTTTTGGAAGGTATAACTGGTTTTGAAGATTCTGTCCGAAAATTCATCTGCCACGTTGTGGGTATCACTTATCAGCACATCGATCGCTGGCTGCTGGCTGAGATGCTCGGGGACCTGACTGCCAGCCAGCTAAAGGTGTGGATGAGCAAGTACGGCTGGAGCGCTGATGAGTCGGGCCAGATCTTCATCTGTAGCCAGGAAGAGAGCATTAAGCCCAGGGACATCGTGGAGAAGATTGACTTTGACAGTGTGTCCAGCATCATGGCCTCCTCCCAGTAACTTTGCAGGTGCTTAATAAAGATTTATTGCCTTAAAAAAAAAAAAGAAAAAGAAAGAAAAAGAAAACAAACACAAAATCCCATCGGAAATATTCTGATTTGGAGATATCACAAAAAGAAAATACAAAAAAACTAAAAAATAGCAAAATCATGTGACAAAACTGTCCTGGAAAAAGCACTGGGAAGCTAGATTTCGGACGATGTTCATTTTGCCACTCCTTAAGTATTATAAGAGCCAAATGTTGGAGGAAATGGGGATATATAAATGACATCTACTGAAAGCCTGAATGACTCCTTAGCTTCCTCTTTCTTTTATTGCTAAATGACAAAAAAAAAAGGAAAAGAGGTTTTTTGGAGGAATTATTTTCACTAAAATCTTCACATTAGATGAGTTAGAAACAAATATACTCCAGAGCAGGACACATCTGGAGCAACGTTAGCTACTTTAAGGCAGAAAGGGGACTGCTTGATAAATTACTATTGATCTGTGTTGAACATTTCACTGTGATCCTGGTCTCTACCGAACGTAATTCCTTTTAGGTAGCTTCATTCGTTTATTCAGTCAGTCAGTATATATTTATCTAGTGTTAGCTACCTGCCAAGCGCTGTGCTAGACAATAGGCATAAAGTGGTGAACAATTCCAGTGCCGTCTCGGCTGTCATGCATCCTGCTATTAAGAGAAGATAAACATTCATCAAATAATCACGCAAATAAGTGGATGATTATGAACATTGTGATGTTTTTTAAAGAAAGAAATGCTGTCCTAACACAAGATTTAACAAAGGAACCTAATGCGTCCAAGAGGGTTTCATGATGGAAGTGGCACTTAGCTGAGATTTGAAGGATGATCAGACATTAGCCAGCTGAGGGAAGGGGATGTTTCCCAGACCTATGGATAGCTTATGAAAAGGACTAAGAACTGGTCATGTTAAACCCCATTTGGTGGCAAGTAATTCCCGAAGTCTTCAAAGCTGTCTCTAATTTTGAATGAAGGAAAGATGGGAAGAATAAGCATTACAATGTTAAATGTGAGTGCTTTGTTTGTATATATTTTTTTTACCTGTTTTTAATCCCCTTTTTAATAATGAAGCATTAACTGGCTTAGGAAGATGTGTCGTCTGCTGGTTTCTGGGACTTCAGTCACCAGGGATTCCTGGAAATCATAGCTTCTGAATGAGCTCATGCAAAGATCATGGATCTTGGGGGCTCTGGGGACAGTTTTGGTGTTTGCATCTTTAGTCCTTCCTTTTCTCTCCACTGCTCCACTCACCTGGACAGAGAGAGTCCTAATGAGGCATGGAGTTTTCCAGAGGGAAAATGGCAGAGCGGTGGTGGTGGTGGGGAACCACCAAGGTAGCTCCTCTTGATCTGCCACTGGCCAGTGGTTTATTCAGCCAGCCAGTATATAGTTATCAAGTATTAGCTTTTACTTGTTCTTGTATCGCCCATGTCCCTGGTGTAAGGATCCCAAGGAGCAGGAATTTAGTGTCCTCAGAGTACTACTTACAAGTGTGTCCTGTGCATTCTGTCCCTGCATCTTAAATGTCTCTCTCAGGGAAACCCAGATAAATATCAAAAGGCTACTAATAAAGGAGCCTTACCAAGTTTCAGGCACTTCTTGGTATTCTGCTGCACAGTGAGCTTTCAACTATTAGTCTTAACTCTCGCGCACAAATAAAACCCTCCCTGACTATAGCAAGAATGCCCTGTGGAGATAGTGAGTATTGACTGAGGGTGGGTTGGTAACAGGACAGTGCCCCAGAACCAAATTAGGGAACAGTAGTCTGCTTAAAATAGTTTTTTGAGAGCTGTGCAAAGTGATTGATGAAACCACACAGCCTACTGTAGTGGGAGATCTCCCTCCACTGTTGAGGAAAACCATTTCCAAGAAAATCTGACTAGACTGGAGTCTGCAGTGTGCTGGGGTTGACTGAGGCTGGGGTTGACTGAGACAGGGTTTGGCTGAGGCAGGGGGTGACTGAGGCTGGTGTTGGCTTTGGCTTCTGAAGAAATATTTGAGAGCCCACAGAACCCTTATCTGAAAGGAGAAAAAACAGTGGGTTAGGTTTATGTAAATCTTGTCACCCTGTGTCCTTCACAGTGAGCACTAACAATTTTCATTAAGGACTTATTATTTTCCTCAGGCACTTAATTCTCTAATGGCCATCCAGAAGGACCCCTCAGGGACTCTTCGGTGTGCTAGTCATATACCACCTCTGGACCAGCACAGGGTGTGGAGGGGACAGATGATTACGCAGCTCCAAGGGGGAAATATGTTCCGTCCTCAGGCTTCCCTTGTCTGCAAGATTTTTGAGCCCTCACTCCCGCAGCATCTGTTTTCTCTTCCCAATGCCCACAGGTAGGCCTGCTATATACCACACAGAGAGTAATGCTTCCTACTTGTGTAGTACTTCATTATTTTCTAGAACTTGCGTGTTGATCACCTCATTTGTTCCCCATGATTAATCTGTTAGGTTGGCAAAATTAGTTTCATTACCTTCATATGCAGAACAGAAAATGGAAACTTTTAGATGATGGTTATAAAGTTTAAGTGGTATAAACGCATCACACACTTTTATACTAAACAACATTTTGAAGCTTTTTATCATGGATATAAGTTTGTAGAAAAGAAAGCATTGCATAGAAGGGTAAATCAGGGCCTTGGAGGAAGGCAGATCCCAGGATGAACCCTGGTGCTGGGGGACTTGTGAGTAATCATCCAGTCCCTCCGAGCTTCTCTTCCTAACTGTAAATAGGAATAATGCTTCTACCTCACAGAATTGTTGTGGAGATAAAATGGGATTACATGGGCAAGTCATTTAGTTCAGTACCTGACTAATAGCCAGTGCTCAACAAATGACAATGTCCACCCCACCACTTCCAAAAGGCATAAATACTCAAATTAACACCTAATTGTGACTAGCCAGTCACAGATAGCTCCTCCCAACTGCGGATGAATAATTACAGAGAAAATGCTCTTCCATGAAATGGCAAATGTATTTGGAATAGAAAAAAGAATAAACAACTTTACTTGGACAATTGAAGTAGGCTGTTCTCAGAATATTTCAAGGATATGTAATTGGGAAGCTTGAACATTATTTATTTATGCCCAGTTGCCAAGTCGAGAGTTGCCTATTTGTACAGCTCTCTGTTGTAAGGTGTTTTGAACCACTTCATTAGAAAGTTAAGTGCCTGAAAAAAAAATAAATTATGGAACGTTTCCTACTATTGTTCTACACACAGACTGTCCCAGAGCTGAAAATATGGCCAGAACAGGGCCATGCATAAAACAGGTATTTGGTATGCAACTAAGCTAACAGTAATGAAATTTTGAATAACCCATGGGCAAAATTGGGAATTTATATCGGTAGATATTCACAGTTGGCATTTAAACTAGAATAGTTGAGAATGGGGTAGTGGGAATTCTGATGTATTTAGAGAAGCATGAGACTCATTTGTTCATGTATTAAAGCACTAAGTCTGGCCTTTTATGGACCACTTGTTGGGGAATGCTGGGTTGAAACAAGGAGACGGAGTTCTAGTCTCTTTTCTGCCACTGGTCAATCATGTCACTTAGCCTTGCTGGGCCACATGATTCTCATCTGTTAAATACTGAGCTATTCTAACCCAGACATTCTGTACTTCTATGAATAAGGACACTCCTTAATAACAAAAAAGCCATGTGTGTTCCACTGCTCCTCCTTAGTTCGTGGTCCTAGCATTTCTCATCCGGATGATTACAATAGGCCTGATTGGGTTCCCTGCCTCTAGTCTCATTGCCTCAAGTCTAACCATCATATTGCTTCAGAAAGAATTATCTTTCTGAACTACCAAACTCAAGTCACATCCTACGTTTCCAGCCTTCAGTGTCTTCTCATTAGTCTCAGGCTAGAGTACTTATGTGGCGTACAAGGCCCTCCATAATCAGGCTCTCCACTTGTCACTCGGCCTCATCTCTCCCTTTCCCTCACGCTAGGCTCCAGCCACACAACATTACTGGTAGGCCTCCAACACACTGGATACTTCTTTCCTCTCTAACTTTGCTTATACTGCTCTCTCTGCATCGAGTTCTCTCCCTATTTATTGTGTAGTCTCCCCGTAATAAATTAAATCCCTACGCATAGGCACTCTGACTGATTCATCGAGTGCTCAGCGCTGTGCCTGACACATAGCGAGACTGGATATTTAGTGAAAGAAAGATTGAATGAATATTGACGGTTCAGATTTCAGACTAGACAATCAAAAGGGTATTTTATTTTCAGTGCTTCTTAAATTATAGACATAGGCTGCTTACACAAAAATCTCGTTCTGCCTGTAGTAAAAAATGGTAATTCAGAACCCAGAGATGAAATTCAGCTAATTTTGTGGAGATCACTGGCACAGAAGAGACTCCCTGGGTAGAGTTCTTGTTTCCTGAGAGGACAGTTCTGAGCTCTGGTCACCTGTGTTTCCTTCTATAAAGCACAGATGCCCTCATTGAGGAGCAGTGAGGACAGGGCATGGAAACTCTCGGGTATATAAGGAGAAGGAAAAGGAAATATAGTTGGAGATTGGGAATCAGAAAAAAAGGATGAGGGCATCCAGTGTGCTCATAAAAATACAGGATGGGGCAAAAGCAGGCTTACAATTGTTCATATGGAAAATAATACAGCCCTAACCAGTTTGGCTCAGTGGATAGAGCGTCGGCCTGTGGACTGAAGGGTCCCAGGTTTGATTCCGGTCAAGGACATGTACCTTGGCTGCGGGCACATCCCCAGTAGGGGGTGTGCAGGAGGCAGCTGATCGATGTTTCTCTGTCATGGATGTTTCTAACTCTCTATGCCTCTCAGAGTATTATTATGCATAAAGGGAAGTTGAAATTTTTAAATGTCTCCTAAATACAATAGCCCACCCCAAGCACTTCTTAGTGTTAAGAAGAGCCAATGCTAATGAAGGTAGCTCTTTTCAACGGATATAAGAGGATATGGGCAGTTGACCTTTCAACCTAGGATATGTCACTGCGTGGTAGCAGCTGTTGGTGCCCTGCCCACATCTGTAACTGTGCACCCACCTATTCCTCCCACCTTCTGAGTGTTGGCTGCTATGGGCTCACATTGGTACTTTTCACTGGAAAATTGCCCTTATTGGAGAGTAATTGCTCTGACCAGGTAGTTACACACTTCCTTCGCCTCAGAGGTGGTCTGCATCTGAGAACTGATTAATAGAGGAGTACAAAAACCCAGCTCCTTCTTTTCTAGGTGAAAGAATTCTGTTGTGCTGGTATTCATACTCCCGAGTTCCCCAGGGAATCATGCTGAGGTTAGATTTCAGTTGAATCATACCCTTGCTTTATTATCTTCCCCTGTCATCTCCTTTTTCCTGCATTTCCTTACAAATTTATCTCTTGAGAACACTCCCTCCGTAAATCACTTGTAAAATGACTTGGCTGGGGCTCTGCTTCTAGCGACTCAATCTCAACCCCACAGGTGGTCTGGAAGCCCTCTCATGGAGCCAGATTTCCATGCAAGAGCCCCCGGAGGGTTGCTGTCAATCTGGTATTTGCCTAGATGGAGCCTCTTTCAAGCCATTCTTCTCACCCTGAATGGATGTCCAGTCAGTGGGGTAGTTAGCAAAGCTCTTCTTTAAGTCAAGTCTGTCTTTTTAGACTCTGGGGTATTTACACTCCTATGACTCTCTCCCTGCTTCAATGTGGGTAGTAGGCAGCGTGAGCCATTTGTCACAAGTGGAGCTAAAAGAAGATACTGCCTTCCCGGGGTTTGCTTTTCTTGTTGTTCCTTCTCCCTGCCACCTCCTGGAACCCTAAAACAGCAATTGCTTGCGTCTCATGAATATTGAACAATTTAGAATCGAAAAGACATTCGGCAAGTTGCCCAGTGTGCCATATGCTGCCTTTTCCCACTCCAGGTGTTCTCTCTCTTGACTGGCAGCTCACAGGCTGGCTGTGGTCCACTCAGAGGAATCGAGAAGATACTGGAAGCTATGCTTAGCATATCTCTTCATAAAGCCAAGTCTCCGTCTGGGTTGGGCAGCGTTTATTATCTCCCCAGATGGAAATGCACACAGGATTACAGGGAGTATGTTGGATATACTTTGTGCCCTGATGATGTGGACACATGAGGAACCACGTGGAGATATTTCCAATCTTGGTTTTGCAGAGCTTGAAGTGACAGCAGAATTGAGGAATTGACTCCACAATAGATAGAGGTCATTAAATTCTGTGAAAATGTACTCAGTGCAATAAAAACAAAAGTTTGGGGACCATTTCACCAACCGATCAGAGGATGGGGGCCACTCATTGGTTCTCACTCTTAGTCCTGGCTTGTTTTGCAAGATTGAGTCTATTTCCTTAAATGCCCTTCATGTCTGAAAGTAGATTGGAAAACAATATCCAGCAAGTGGTGGTGCCTAAGTAATTGTTGATAAACTGTTTCTGAGAGCTGAGATTAAACAGGAAAGGTTTAAATCAGCAGTTCTCAATCTGTGGGTCACGACCCCTTTGGCGGTCGAATGACCCTTTCACAGGGGTTGCCTAAGACCATCCTGCATATCAGATATTTACATTACTATTCATAACAGTAGCAACATTACAGTTATGAAGTAGCAGTGAAAATAATTTTATGGTTGGGTCACAGCATGAGGAACTGTATTTAAAGGGCCATTATGGCTGCCACTTGAATTCCCTATTTTATAAATGTTGAGTTAGTTGTGATTTTCCTTCTTCACCAAAGAGCAAGTCTTTTTAATTAATGACATACAGACTTATAATCAGTTATTTTTAATATTTTCCTCAAGGGGGAAGAAACCATAGCCCATAAAGGAGATGTAAAAGTAAATATGTGGGTGAGATGCTCTTGACACATTTTGAAATATTTATAGTTTTTCCAAGAAACTTAGTAATAATTCTTAAACTTGTGTTTTAGAGATGTAGTCATTTTATGTAAGACATGGATTCAAGTAAATAAACAGAGTTGGCTTATATGTCAACTTTAATGAAGTGTTTTTAAACGAGATTTTCAAGTCTTACCCTATAGTATAGGACCTATACAATAAAAGGCTAATATGCAAATCGACCAGAGGAACGACTGGTTGCTATGATGCACACTGACCACCAGGGGGCAGACGCTCAATGCAGGAACTGCCCCCTGGTGGTCATTGCACTCCTACAGGGGCAGCTGCTCAGCCAGAAGCCGGGCTCAAGGCTGGTGAGTGCAGTGGTGGGGGCAGGAGCCTCTCCTGCCTCCATGGCAGCACTAAGGACCACTCGGGGTCCCGGACTGCGAGAGGATACAGGCCGGGCTGAGCACCCCCCCACCCCCCCGGAATGTCATGCACTGGGCCTCTAGTTTATCATAATAGGCCTGGAGATTTTCTTTTCCCCTTCTTCTCCTTCAATGATTTGAGGTTCTTTAAGTTCTTATGCCCTTTCTTTATTTAAAAAGGATCTCATCTAGCTGTGCTATGATTGCATCCCACTTCTTCCTCCATCCAATTTTGAATGGTGTCACTGGCTCTGAAAAATCAAGGGAAACAGGACTGAGCAGACAGATACTAGTGACACACCTCAACCCATAGTGGGTCTCAAGACCCACTCCCTACCTCACTTAGACCACCCTCACATGGAGACACCTTCCATCTCCTTCCCTCCTTCACTCCATCTCTCAGAGCTTGGGCATCTCTGTGCCAAAGTGCTGGGGACAGAGCGTGATGGGGAAAGGAAGGGAGAAGGTTAAAGGCTCTGGGGTCCACAGAGAGTGTGTTCCTGTTGATCTCTTTGGCTTCTCGATTTCTCTTGAACTTACACTCTTAAAGTTTCTCTTCTCTCCACAGGCAGGTGATGCAAAAGATTTCAGGTACCACAAACAGAATAGGAAGGACTCTCCAGAGATGAAAATGGAGTGACGGGCAGATGAATGAGACCTGATGAGAAGGTCTTTTCTTTTTAAAGATATTACTCATGAAATTTTAATAGGTAATTTATCCATGTGGTTTAGACATTATGAACTATAGAAAAATCTACAACACCAACTCTGTCTTCCATATCTTATTCCCATCCTCTCAGTTCCTAGGCTTTTGCACTAAGAGAAAGATATTTTATCATGCAAAGGCAGTAGCCCTTAATTCTCATTTTATGGAGTGTTCATTTTTAAAAAGAATTAAAATGGTGATGGCCAAATGTTTTTCTTTTCTTGTAACTACTGGTATAGTGAATTATATTAACATAATTCTAAATATTGGACTATTCTTTTATCTTTATTTCTTAATGTACTGTTGGATTCCATTGGCCAGTATTTTATTTAGGACTTTTACATTGATATCCATAAATGATATTGACCTGTAGTTTGGGAATTTTTGTGTGTGTACTTTTTATCTTTTGATATTAATTTCTTATCACATAAAGGGAGTTTATAAATGTTCCTTTTATTGTTTTTTCTTGGAACAGTTTAGATAGCATTGTAATTATATTCCTTTTAAAGTATTAGTAAAATTTTTCTGTGAAGGCATCTTGGCCTGGCACTTTTTAGGGATGGGGAGATTCCCTTTGATAGCTTTCTCTGCTTATCTATGGAAATCAGACACTAGATTTTCTATCACTTTTTGTTTAATTGAAGGCAGGGAGGGGAAGGATAATGCTGTTTGTGATTCACACAAACCTGAGGCTCTCTTCCTCTGGCCGCCACCAAGATAGCCTGCTTCCTGCAATATGGCTTGTCTCTGGGATTCATCATGCAGTCCATTCTCCTTTGCTTCTCTGAACTCACCAGGCCACCTCACTTCCATTTCCACTCCCCCCGTTACAGGTAAGGTCCTCTTGGAATGGGCTTCTTAACTTCAGAAAGTATATTTTTGTCATTTTTCCTGAGATCTCCCACAGCCTAATTCTTGCCATAGAAATCTCTGCTTGGCTCCTCTCCAGTGTCCCCCATGCAGCTCCTGGGTGAACTTGATTACATTTGGCAGCCTCTACAAATATTGTGGTTTCTCCTACTTTTGCCAAAAACTGAGTGTGCTTTTGGAGAATTTTCGAGAGGAGAAAGAGAAAATGCGGAGTTACACAAGCATGTGCATAGTTGCTGAATTTTGAATCCTTCAGGGAGCAGTGCTCTTTTCATTGGTCTACTTTCCTTGGAGAGGAGTAAGATCTTCAATACCAAGGGGCAAGAGGGCAGTCACACTGCTTTTCATCTGGTCCATGAGTTTGGGATCCTGGGACATTTCTTTCTGCTGTAGAGGAATGACGGCACAGCCCCTCTCCCCTCCAGAGCCTAAGGATTTGGAAAGTCCAGGACCTGAATGACTCCTACAGTCTCACCCCTTAGAGGGCGGTGTCAGATAGTCAGGGGTGAGAGAAAGTCCAGCTGATCATGAGAGGAGGGTTAGCTGACCAGGCAGCATAGGGCATCCAGACATCCGGCAGCAGACTGCGGGTCTAGGTCAGGTAGGAATGTGGTGTCAGGGATCCCCAACTGCAGTGACACCGCATATGGGGAGTCCAGAGCATGCAGCAAGGTTTCAGGCAGGCAGCAAAGTCCGTCAGCACTTGGTAGGATCCAGACTTTGCCTCTGAGGATGATTAGAGAGTGGGAAAGGCAGGTCCCAAATGAATGGGAGACTGGAACTTTAGGCACAGAGGACAAGACTGTGTAAGCAGGGCTGGCTTCATGGCATGTCATCTGTGCAGTCACGGGGTCCTGTGCTCAGGAGGGGCCCCCTGGTGACTTACTGCTCTACCGTCACTGTCTTGAAATTCTTAATACTTTCTAAACAAGGAGCCCTGAATTTTCCTTTTCAGTGAGCCCTGCAAATTCTATAGCAGGTTCTATGTGTAATTCATGATAGAGCCCAGGGAATTCCTGTTTATTAGATTTCAGTTCAAACCTGCAAATATGCCCTCTCTAACCTTTGTGTCCTCATCATTTAGTGTGCCTCAATTCCAAGTTGAAGATTGTTTATATGATCCAGATTAAACAGTGCAATCTATCAAAAATAATCAATAAGAAGTTTTTCCATCCAAGTTAAAATGACCAACACAGAACACCATATACAAATTAGAAACAATTTTAAAACTTGTTATTTATAATCTTCAATTTCATTCCTATCACATTTTAATACCTTTTTAATAGTTAGGAATAAATATTCTCATTAAAAAGTCACAGAAAAATTAGGACAGTGTTCAAAGGAAGTGTGTGTGTGTGTGTGTGTGTGTGTGTGTGTGTACCAATGTGGGATATTAATATGGAAAAAGTTACTTGGATTTGAATGTTTCTTTTCTTTAGCATGTGCTGATTCACCGGGCGTTAATTTTAAAAGTATTAAAGAGCCTGGCTGGTGTTGCTCAGTGTTTGAACATCAACCTATGAACCAGGAGTTCAAGGTTTGATTCCCCACCAGGGCATATGCCGGGTTGTGGGCTTGATCCCCACTGTGGGGCATGCAGGAGGCAGCCAATCAATGATTCTTTCTCATCTTTGATGTCTCTCTCTCTCTCTCCCCCTCCCTCCTTCCCTCCCTCCCTCCCTCCCCCTTCCTCTCTGAAATCAATAAAAATATATTTTAAAAAATAAAATAAAATGAAAGTATTAAAGAATTTTTTTAGTTCTAGCACAAATTATCAACAAATACATGAGAGCTACAGAACTGTTTAAATAACAATGCTATTATGAACTAGATCTTATTTTAAAATCTTGAGTTTAATTTGATGTTGCATTAAATAATTGCTTCTCTTTTTAAATTTTTTTTAAAAAATTATTTTTAGAGAAAAAGAAAAACATTGATTTGTGTTCCACTTATTTATGCATTCATTGGTTGATTCTTGTATATGCCCTGACTGGGGATCAAACATGCAACCTTGGTGTATTGGGATGACACTCTAACCAAGTGAGCTACCTGGCCAGGGCCTCTCTATTCTTATTTACAAGTAGTTCACAGGAAACAACATCAAAATCTCTGTAATGGAAATAGGATAGTAACTCTCTTGAAGCAATGGACCTTTGGGCAAAAAGAACACTAACTTGCCCCAAATTGCTTAGTACTGACTTAAATATTGTATAATACATATTCAAGACTAATGGTTCTGGTACTTATGTTAATTCTATGGAAACATATTCTGCTTTTACATTTCTTTATAGCTACCCTGTCCACTAATTTAAAAGATACTTTGACTTGTGAAAATGCTCAAACTCCTTGCTTTTCCCATTTAAAATGTCTCCATTTTAGCCCACCCTCTCTCCTTTCCTTTCTGTCTTAGAGGAGGATATAGATGTTAAACTTGTTCCCCCCATTGCATCTTTGATCCCATTCCCTCCTGCCTCTTTGA
The DNA here is from genome assembly GCF_000327345.1 of Myotis davidii. NCBI lineage: Eukaryota > Metazoa > Chordata > Mammalia > Chiroptera > Vespertilionidae > Myotis > Myotis davidii. Next base: position 3,158,954 of record NW_006299390.1, on the reverse strand, counting down.
GGGTCTTCATCTACCCATCATCGCTCCCTACTTTCATCCCTCCTTTTCCCCCGGATCGTTCTCCTGAGTCTGTAATTAGGGACAAGCCTCACTGATCTTAAATGACAAAGCATCAAAACCCTACTTTCTCTTGCCCTGACCAGCTTGGCTCAGTGGTTAGAGCGTTGGCCTGCGGACTCAAGGGTCCCGGGTTCGATTCCGGTCGGGGGCATGTGCCTCAGTTGCGGGCACATCTCCAGTGGGGGATATGCAGGAGGCAACTGATCGATGTTTCTCTCTCATCGATGTTTCTAACTCTCTATCCCTCTCCCTTCCTCTCTGTGAAAAATCAATAATATATTTAAAAAACAAAACAAAAAAACCCTTACTTTCTCCATCAAGCACTTCTCCTTTGTTCCACATTTATTTATTATTTAAATCTATTAAAAGAGTAATCTGTATGCATAGTTCCACTTCATTTTTTCACATGCTCTTTACCCCTATGTAATTAGCTGTTCCCACTCTGCCCTGGAATCTCCAAGGTTACCATGACCTTGTTAAAAGCCTTCCCAGGTCTTGGTGCTCATCACCCCCATTCTCTCTGCAGAATCTTACACCCTCCTTTCTTGGACACAGGGCTTTCCCAGTTTCCGTTTGACTTCTTTGATTGCTCCTTTTGCATCTCCTCCTCCTCCCCCAACCCATGTCCTAGTGTAGGTGAGACTTATTTTTATCTTTAGCTCCTTCTCCATAACCTAAAGCTCCCTGTCTCTGAAATGTCACCCTGTATCAGTTTCAGTGTCTCTTCTGTGTAATAACCTCCTGACCCAACTTTTAGTTCCCATCCTCTCTCTGTGGAGTTTTTGCATCTCAGAGAGCTGCTGACGTTTTGTTTCTGGATGTCCTCCAGATAAATTCAAAACTGAACCCACCAGTCAAATTATCTCCCGAGTCAGCTGCTCCTGCTTTGTTCCTGGTCCTGCTGATGCCCCCACCCTCCCATTCTTGGAGCCACCAGGATCAGGGTTGACTCCTCCCTCTGCCTTAACCCCATTGTCAAGTTAATTGTCAGGTGCAATCGATTTTACTTTTGCAATAATTCTTGCAATCAACTTTTTTTCTTTGTTCCCACCACCACTTAAAACTTTCTTTTCATTTTCACATGTCCATATCCTTCCATTCTTCACTATCCTATATAATAAAAGGCTAATATGCAAATTGACCAAACGGTGGAATGACTGGTCACTATGACACACACTGACCAGCAGGGGGCAGACGCTCAATGCAGGAACTGTCCCCTGGTGATCAGTGCACTCCCACAGGGGGAGCATCACTCAGCCAGAAGCTGGGCTCAAGGCTGGTGAGTACAGTGGCGGTGGTAGGAGCCTCTCCCACCTCCAAGACAGCGCCAAGGATGTCCGACAGCCGGCTTAGGCACGGGGAGTGGGCCTAAGCCATCAGTCAGACATCCTCTGAGGGCTCCCAGATTGCAAGAGGGCACAGTCAGGGCTGAGGGAACCTCCCCCGAATTTCGTGCACCTCTAGCCTTTAATAAAATCTTCCCTGCTTCTTCCATTCCAGAAAACTATCTCCCCGACTCCTTCAATGCTTTGTGTAGTAGGTGCAGATTGCTCCATGATCCTCAGAAAGATCATGCTTGCTTGATCCCCTTCCTTTTTCAAAATCCATCGCAAAAGGCAGAAGCCAAGATTGCAGTTGGTTTCCCAATATGTTGCCCTGTTTTCTCTGTACTTCCATCTCTTTTAAGGCATTTCTGTTGTTCAACTATTTCCTCTTCTGGGAAAACTCAACCTCTCCCTTTCACCCCCTACCAGATAGCTAATACCTTCTTTGGACTTCATGGAACCTTTATTTGAGCAGTGAATAAAGTTCACTTCATTTGTCCTCAGTACATGCCAGACACTGTGTGCATTATCTCATTTAATCCTCACTTATTACTTCACTTTGAGAAAATTAGCTAATTGTTTGAAATTACACAGCTAGTAAACAGAGGAACCAGGATTTTAAACAAAGTCTTGGCTGATTCCAAAGTCTGTGTTTAGCTTTTAACCTGCATTACTTCAGCTTAAGTGGAATTGGAGACATGCCCTTGAACATGTATCTCATCATCACTATTAGATGTTAAACCCACTGAGGGCAGGAGCCGTGCTTGTACTCTGTGTCCAGCACAGAGCAGTGCATATGGAATGTGAATATAAAGCATTTCTGGGAAGGAAACCTCAACAATTTTTAGTCTAAGTGTTTATAGACTTCATTCTTATGAACATTCCCAGGTTATTTTTCAGATGTCATTTCTGCATCTTTACGATATAAAATTAAAAGCATCAATGAAGAGCAAGGTCACTTTTGCTCACTATCAATCCTGCCTTAAACAGCCCCCAATTTCCCTAGAAATAGGGGAAATCATCCCACAGCCTATTTCATGGTGAACAGCCCTGGTTTTATAGGTGATTTGCTGGGTAGCTGGGGTGTGACAATAGAGGAGATAATTGATTACCATTGTTATGGGCATCAAGTGTGATTGACTAGAAACAAAAGAATTCTTCCCAGAGTATGTTTAATGCCTTTATAAGGTTTATTTATGTGTCAGAGCAAAACATCGTGAATTCACATGGTAAAGAAGATTCTTAGATTTCGCCCTCAAAAGTAAAATTTCCTCTTGAACATTATTAATAAAAATATACACACATACATAAGTGAAGAGATACAGATACACACACACACACACACACACACGCACACACACACACGTGTGTGTGTATTAAAGGTAGAACAATAAAGCCAACTGGAAACCACATTGGAGGCCTTTGTCTTCCTCTGTGAGAGTTGGCAGTTCTGCCACTTTTAGTAAACAGTCAATGATCTGCATTTTTGGGGTGAAACCTCATTTCTCTTGTTCTGCTGTTACTATGGTTACCATCCTACAGTAAAAAGGAGGAAAGGAGAGCACAAACATAAATTTCAATCCTTCCTTAAGAATGCAAAACCAGATGCAAGATTTGCTGGGGTGAGGACAGCGCCAGCCATTCTTCCCTCCAGAGGGGCCCGCTGCTGGGAACCTGCCTGGAGCCTGGTCAGAAATCTCTGGCACTCATGGCCCAGGGTTGCCCATTAACCCCATCTCCAAAGCCACCAGGGAAGGCAGCAGACACTTGGAGGGGTGGAGAGGCAGAGCCAGACCTGGTTCATTTTGGTATCAGAGTCTGGAGACCTGAGTGACAGTGTCCTAACCTGTCATCACCTGGCAGAGGTGACAGGTGAGAAGCCAGGATCCATCAAAGGTCTGGGAAGTCATAAAACCTAGGCCTGTGAGTGGGACAGACATAGGTGCTCCAGGCCTGCATGGTTTTTGCAAAGTTTTTAAGGCAGATTTATCTTTGATCCTGTTTCCTAATCTCTAACATGAGAACAACAACAAAAAGATATTTGCCTCATAGAGTTATCGTGAGAATTAAATAAGATAATCACACTGCAGTTTTTTAAAAATTTTAAAAATGCACTTTTTAATCACTGCGGTTATGGTTATTACTGTGACAACAAAATCAACCATGACTAACGTGACTAGGAGAAAATCCCCATGCAGTCTATCAAAACATGGGACCCTGAGGCTTCTCCTGTCACACGCTTCTACCCTTTGTTCTAGGTGTTGTACCTTTGCCCTAGAAGATAATTGATCCAAGAACTTTTAATCTGAAATGGATTTTAATCCCCATTTGTTGCATTCACTTATGCTTCACTCCCTGCGCATGGAAAAAGATTTTTTAATAGCACTTTCTCTTCTTTGGCAATAAAAATGACTATAAATGCCAGCAGTTAGGGTGAAAATGGGTCCATGATCAATTCTAAGCTAAAAAGAGAACATTTTAGTAAAATTTTTAATGGAAAGATGTCTTCATCTATTTCTCCTTTAAGGTCCCATTGCAAAAATGTTCAATGGATGTCCTTCAAAGATGACAGTGGGTTTGAGGTTTGAGCATGGACATTTGCAGGTACAGTAACTCATAGAAGCGCAAATCAAGTGAAGCATAACTGAACGCCATTTCTTACCCCAAACGTGATGGCACCCAACATGGCTAGTAAGATTTTTTTTACTGCTTTAACCTTATTCCTGGCAGAATTAATATAATTTTAACGACTTTATGAGGAAAAGAAGAATACAGGAGGAACGGTCAGGAAATAGGTGATCGATTTGATGGGTGATCTTAGGAAAACCACAGAACCCTGGTTTACCTGTTTCCTCATTTGCAAAATGAATCACATCTTCCCTAGTAATTTTAGCAGAGATCTTGCTATAAAATGAAGTGATTGATGTCAATGTGCTTTGAAAAAAAATATTTTTACTGATGTCCCAAACCCAAATTGCTCATAGTTTTGTTAGTGTTTGCTCTGAAGGGAAGAAACCCATTAAGGTTACAGTGGAGCTTGACCCAGCTTTTATCCTTCAAGTTGCAACCACAGTGTCTCCCTGTGCAGGCTCTGTTGGAAAGTCTACCCCAAACCAGGGCCAGTGGCTCCCAGGCCTTTGGAGAAAGGCTGTCAAGAGAATGAGGGAAATCTGTGTTTGCATTAGCTTTCACTGCACCAATATTGCATCATTAATTACACAGTGTTTCCCTGCCCAAAGAGGCCTGGTGACTAGTAGTAAGATGAATTAGCTCAATCTGTTACGTTAATTTCTTTTATTGGGAGGTTTAAATCATTAAACTAATGATCTCCTCATCCATATTTTGAAGCAAGATAATAAAACACATGCAGTTATAATCACATTTAATCCAAAAACTACACAGAATTTGGTAAATTGCTTGAAAATATTCCATTATATTTTAGTAGTGATTTCTCAGTAGTAGACAAGAGAAGAAAATATTGCCAGAAGTAAAGAAAATAACAAAATGAACCAACAGGTTAGAAAGATGTTTTGCAACTTTTATTTTTCCAAATGCAAGAAATGTATTATTCTGTTAAAGGATGTTAAGGGTTTGCTAATACCATACCTTTAGCAGAGGATTGAATTATAAAGATGAGGACAGTGCATCTGGATGGGTAAATGTTTGCATTGGCTACGCGTCATCCTGATTGAATGGTTGTTTCCATAACCAGTTCAGTCCCAGAAGAAATGGGAATGTGGGTAAATATTAGTGACTCTTAGGTTTCACAGGTAACTAGAGCCTTCTCTTTTAATGGTGACATAGTTCTTCTGGGTTTTGTTCTCAGAGACAGTTGAGAGGGCTAAGCAATTTCTGGGAATCTGTTTAAGGAGCCTGATGATTTTATCAGTACCTTTGTGATCCCTTCTACTCAAGTGGAGATCAATACCAGATATTTTGAAAAGAAAATGGAAAGAATTTGCTATCGCCTAGTTTTTGTTTTTACAAAGTCCTGCTTACTAAATTTTATACTCTATAGCTGAAAATTGGTTAACATTTTACCTTTATGAAGGTAACAAAGGATAATTATATATGTAAAACCACAACTATGGCCTTTGTGCCGTCTCTTAAATCCACTCATCTGCTCTCTTTCCTCATTTCTTCTAGGCCAATGCAGGCTTTCATCCTCTCTTGCCTAGACCATTGTAATTAGACCCTTTGGTCCGCAAGCCTCAGATCTTTCTAGTTTCACACCTTTCCCTCCCCATGACTGAGTGAATTTTCTAAACACATCAGTATCACTCACCAGCCATAGAATGCACTCTCTCTCCTAGTGTGCTGCTCTCTCGTGCTCCCTGATCTTCCCTGTCTCCCAGCCTCCTCACCCAAGGTCATCCCTGTTGCCCTTCCAATTTTCTTATACCTCAAGGATCATGTGTCCCTGAGATTACCGCTCAAACCGATCCTATCTCCCCTATACTTCCAGGCAGCTTTACCTGTCGCTCACCTTGTCCTTTTCTATTGCAACTTTGCATTTACCTCTTGCCTCTTCATCCTTACCATTGCTATCTCCCCAAACTTGGTCTGGCAAAAGTGCTCCATAAATGATCATTGAATGAAGGAAGGGAAGAATAAAGGAACAATCTAACTGATTTGGTGTATCCTTTTGAATCTCAAATATTATTCCTAAATTAATCATAAGTGTCTTTTCACAGACTCTTCATAGTGTAATAAGCCAGTGCCATATTCCGCTCTTCATGCTGCTTTTCTTTCAACACTTGTCCTACTAATTTAAAAGCTGTTAAGTCAGAGGAAGCCTTCAAATCTAGTCTCTACTAAACTTCTCCAGTTACTTGGGAGCAGTTAGTGCTCTGTCCAATGGTAACATGATTTAAACTAAAGGCAAACATTTTCAGATTTGAAGCTAAGAGCAAATAGGATGTTAATAAAATTTGGAATTCCATCTAAATTTTTGCATGTGGTCTTATTGTTGTGAATGTAGAACTGAAGAGATGCAGTTTGCCCCCTAAACATAATGGTGAGTCATACTGACAGGCCACTCACTCCTCTTCCAGGAGGTTCAGGGCTGTATTCCTCAAGCCCTGCTCTTCTCTGACATCCACCATAAAATGCCCTGAGTTCAAAGATTCTGGGCCAGTTGCCTTGATACAGCCTAGGGCTCACGTATGTTATAAGAAATGAAAGAGAATTCTAGAAATAGGGGGAAAGGAAAGGTTATAACTCAAGGAAAATCTCAAAGAAAACCAAATATATTCTGCAACTATGTCTAGACTCTGCTATTGAATTAGCTATAGATTAGTTGATTTGGTGGTTGTCCCTTTTTTTTCTTTTTCTGGCTGTAATAACTGGATTTCTGAACAATAAATTAAATCTATTGTACAGTATTGGAAATCAAATTAACTGAAAGGAATTTCAAAATAATCAAATTGTGGTCTGCTTATTGTAAATGCATTTGGTCAAGGGGGTAGAAATTAGATTCCTAAAGATAACTAGAAGGAAAATTATTTCATGAAAATAGACACGAATCAGCAATCCTTCACATATCATTATTGAGATTTTATGGAAATGGAAACAATAAATTCAGAGTTGTTCGTGTCCATAAAAGTGGTATCCTAACTGTATAGCACATTTCTTTCTATGTTACATTCTAGAGTCCTGGTGCATGAATTTGTAACGGGTGGGGTCCCTCAGCCTGGCCGGCCATTGGGGCTGATAGGGGTGTCTCGTCCAGTCCCGATCGACTGGACCCCAGCAGCAAGCTAACCTACCAGTTGGAGTGTCTGCCCCCTGGTGGTCAGTGCACATAATAATGACTGATTGATCGGTCAGACACTTAGCATATTAGGCTTTTCTATATATAGATAGTAGTGCAAAACATAATTTATTTGCTAACATCTGAACTAGTTAAAATTTGTTCTCCTTGTCCACTGGTTTGGAATTTGGAAATAACTTCCAGCTTTACCTAAAGAAGAGGGAAGAAGTCGGTGTTAAATACTTCAAAAAATACTTTAGCTCTTAAAAGATATAATGCTTATCATCAAATTATGGGGAGAAGATGGTTTTACATTCGTCTTACTTGATGTCAAAAAGATGTATAGGAAAAGTCCACATGTTGGCTAAGCTATCTTGTCAATAAGTTTTTGCAGAGAGAGGTCTTGACTCTAACGGCAAGGATTATTACTGCTACATATTAAGATAGAAAAGATTGTATATGCTGCCCAGGGTGGACCTAAGATGCTGTGCTTAATCTGCCACCATCATGCACCTCACCTCCGGAGTTATTTGGGTATGCTCCTTGCAAGGAAAGTGGAATGCACTTACATAGTGTAACTTGCTTGAAGTTCTTTTCCAACCTTATAACCCAAAGGGTTTCTAATAACATTTAATTTTCCAATATTAGTATTGTTAAAGGGTAAATAAGATTTCTTACTGTTTCTTCAACTCTATTCCACACTAATTGGGTAATAGGATGGTTCTGATAGGTAAGGTTTTCAGGGCATTATCTTTTTAAATTTTTAAAATAACTTTTAATTTTTTAATTATAGTTGATTATAATATTATATTAGCTTCAGGTGTACCACCCCATGATTAGACATTTATATAACTTACGAAGTGACTACACTGATAACTTTATTACCTATCTGACATCATACATAATTATTACAATATTATTGACTATATTCCCTTATGCTGTACTTTACAGCCCCATGACTATTTGTAACTGCCATTTTGAACTTCTTAATCCTTCCTCCTGCTTCACCCATTTCCCCAAAACCTTTCCCATCTGGGACTTGTCAAAATGTTCTCTGTACCTATCTATATCTTTTCAGTTTAGTGTTTTGGCTTTCTGTGGCTAAATACCCAGAAGTGAAATTACTGTATCCATCTTTGTTTCTTGTTATAGGTTTTGTTTTAAAGTGTATTTTGTGTGTAATAAATATTACTACTCCAGCGTTGTTTGTTTCCATTTTCATAAAATATTTTCCCCATCCCTTTACTTTCAGTTGGTGAGTGTCTTTCAACATGAAGTGAGTTTCATATAGACAGGGTACCTAAAGGGTCTTGTTTTCTTATCCATTTAGAACATCCTATATCTTTTGATTGAAGCATTTTATCCATTTCCATTTAAAGTAATTGTTGGTAGATATGTATTTATGGCATTTTGTTAGTCATATTTTTATCATTTTTTTCATCTTAAAGAACACCTTTTAACATTTCGTGTAATACTGGTTTGATGGTGACTAACTCCTTTAGATTTTTCTTGTCTGGGAAGCTCTTTATCTGTCTTTTGATTCTAAATGATCCCTTTGCTGGGTAGAATAATCTTTGTTGCAGGTTCTTGCTTTTCATCACTTTGAATATTTCATGTCAAACCCTTCTGGCCTGCAAAGTTTCTGTTGATAAATCAGCTGACAGTGTTATGGGAGCTCCCTTATAGGCAACTAACTGCCTTTTCGTGCTGCTTTTAATATTCTCTCTTTGTCTTTAACCTTTGGCATTTTAATTATGATGTGTTGTGGTGTGTGCCTTTTGGGGTTAATCTTTTTTTTAATTGAATGTAATGGGGTGACAGTGGTTAATTAAAATTTATAGACTTCTGGTATATAATGCTATAATTCATCATCTGTATATTGTATTGTATTTACCACCCCAAGTCAAGCCTTTATCCATCACCATTTATCCCCCTTTAGTTTCTTCTACCTCGTACCTCCTCCACATCACCTTTCCCTCTAGTAATCACCATACTGTTGTCTATATCTGTGAGTTGTGGGTTTTTGTTTTTTGTTTTGTTTTGCTTAATCCCTTCATCATTTTCACCAGCCACCCAAACCTCTCCCCTTTGACAGCTCTCAGTCTGTTCTCTGTATCTATGACTCTGTTTTTATTTTGTTTGTTAGTTTACTTTGTAAATTAGGTTCCACATATAAGTGAAATCATATGGTACTTGTCTTTCTCTGACTGGTTTATTTCACTTAGCATAATACTCTCCAAGTCCACCCATGCTGTCGCAAAAGGTACAATTACCTTCTTTTTTACTGTTGAGTAATATTCCATTGTGTAAATGTACCACAGCTTTTTTACCTACACATCTACTGATGGACACTTGGGCTACTTCCAAGTCTTGGCTACCGTAAGTATTGTTGCAGTGAACATAGGGTGCATATATTCTTTTGAATTAGTGTTTTGGGTTTCTTCAAATATATTCCCAGAAGTAGAATTGCTGGGTCATAAGGCAGTTCCATTTTTTGAGGTAACTCCATATGGTTTTCCACAATGCCTACACCAATCTGTATTGCTATCGACACTGCACAAGAGTTCACTCTTCTCCACATCCTCACCAACATTGTTGTTTGTCCCATTTGTTTACTTTTTCTTTTGTTTCTGTTGCCTGAAGAGATACATCAGAAAAAATATTGCTATAAGAAATGGCCATGATTTTACTGCCTTTTTTCCCCCTAGAATTTCTATGGTTTCAAACTAACGTTTAAGTTCTTAATCCATTTTGTATTTATTCTTGTGTAAAGTGTAAGACAGTGCACTGACTCTTGGGCCTCCCAGGTGGTGCAGGCCAAGGTCAGTTGCCACCTGTGCCCTGCCTGTTGTTACCTGGCATAAGCTATAAAGCAAGCTGCCGGTGACTGCTACCTGGAGGTACCCAGGAGAGGCCAGTTACCACTAGTGCTGGGCCTGCAGCCAGTTAGCAAAAGGTATGGGGGATGCTGAGACCTGATGCTACTTATTTGAGAGCTTTGGGAAAGTTAGGGGCATGAGCCAAGACAGGCTGTTTGTATGGAAAAGCCACTGGAAATTGCTTGGGTGGGCCCAAAAGTTGGATAAGGTGACGTCTCAGGGAATCACCAAGGCAGGAGAACAGTGTTTATCAGATGGATGGAAACTCAGATATGGTGCCAGACTCAGCTATGGTGCCTTCCTCTGTTGGAGTTGGGCTCAGCAAAGGAACCATGGCTTGTGCAGGCCCGTTGTCTGGGAGAAAGCTGCCCCTCCAGCCCTTGTCCTGAAGCCAGATGATTCAGTTCGCCCTAGTGCTTTTCTAGCTGGTGCCCCAGTGCAGGGTTCAAATTGAGTCTGAGGAAGTTCATGCATGGCTGAGTCATATTCCATTGTATGTATACACCACTACTTCTTTACCCATTTAGGAGGAACACCTGGGACTCCAGCATCCCTTCATCACACTCAGCCACAATTCACACTGTTTTTCGCAGCCAGAAGTTATCAGGGCTTTTCTTCCCAGCACTGAAACTCTGGATTAGGGGCCTAGTGTGGGGCTGGAACACCTTCACAACTGAGATCATCCCTCTTGATTTTTAACCTGCCACACGTGGTTGTGGGACCAGCCCATTCCACATTTCCGCCCCCTTGCCAGTCTCCGGGTGGCTTCTTTATATTTTTAGTGGTAGGACTTATTTCTGTTCAGCTGATTTCAGGAAGTTTTGAGTGATGGATGTTCTATAGTTTAGTTGTGACTTTGACGTGGTTGTGGGAGGATCAAGTACAGCGTTTAGCTCCACTGCCATCTTGACCGGAAGTCCCAGGGTATATGCTTTAAAAAGAAAATACTCAGTTTTATCTGCATCCTTAGAAAAGGGCATTCTTTCACACTAACAGTGATAAAATGAATCATTTTAAAATTTCTGGATAGGAATTAAGAAATAGTTACAAATAACTGTATTCTGCAAATCTTTGCCAATTTTTCTAGAAATTTATGCTAAAAATGTAATTACATATGTTTGCTAATATGTAATTATATAAATGTGCATGACATGTTTGTCAAAAAGAAAAACTAGAAACAATTTAAATACCCCATATAAGGGATTTGTTAAATAAATTGTTTTATAGGACAATAGAATACTTTGATGCTATAAAAGGGTATTCACATATAATTTAAGTGATAAGATCACGTTAAAATCTAGAATGAATGAAACTATCCCGTTTTGGTAGAAACAAGCACATATATTCACATATCCGTGAGGAAAAGCTTAGAAGGGAGTAGGTCTCTCTGGCTTCTAGAATTATAGGTGCTTTTTATAGTCACCTTTTTTTATTACTCATTTCTTCTGTATTTTCTATCATCATGTTTGTTTATTTTATAAAAAATAGAAAAGCATTTTTATGTGCTCAAGGCAATAATTTTCAAAATGTTATCAAGTGTGATTTCCATATTTAAGACATTTTTTTTTAAGTTCAACCAACATTTCTGTAGCTTCATGTAAACCCATTTCTTTTCTTTAGGCTCTTGTTTTATGTGTGTTGTTTTGTTTTTATTTGGTTGATGATGGAAAATAACTGTTCAGCACACTTACATGAACCATTCTTTGCCTGAAGATAGTAATCAACTCACCTGTTACTCATTTTTCTCTCCAGACCTAAGATGACCTCATTCTTTTCATCTTTCTTCATGAGCCAATTTTCTGTTTCTTTCATCTCTATTTGTTGTTCATCTCTGAACGTTCTCTACTTTCTTCACATAGAATTTAATAGGCAGTGACCAAACTGGAGACAATCATAGAAAAATGTAGCTAGGATGGACTGCAATGGAAGGAGTTGTCCTTAATCCTTAGCTACTCAAGAGAATGGTAACTTCTTTTTAATAGTCAGAATTAATTTCGTATTCACTTTACACTTATAAACAGTAAATATTTCCCAGGGCTTTCCATTTTTTGCTCCATTTTTATCTTCTTATACTTTACTCCAGCTTTTAATGGTGCTTTAAGAAATGCTTTCTTCTGCTGTTAGATTTGTGTTTCCAATATTTTCTCCTTTGTGTGCTTACATTTATGGCATTAAATTGCTTTTGATACTAAAATGTCTCAGAAATGTCAAGGTCATGTGGTATTAAGGGCAATAACAACCCCTTTGGTTGATAATTCTCCACAGATCTGGTCAGTGCATTCCTAATTCTGAGTTATAAATGCTGAATACGAGTACATTGGCCTTAGGGCAGACTCTAATACACACCACATCACCTTTCTTTTCATGTTGCAACCTTGATTCGACTACCTGCCCACATTACAATAGGACAATAAACACCTTACTTCCTACCTTGTCTATGAGACATGGTATGTAATGACGTTAAAACCTTAGCCATATTTCAAGATAAATTACTTGAGTCACTAGCCTTCTGTTTTTTCTAGGTGGCAATATCATAAAAAGAAATGCAATTGGTTTAGCATGCTTTGCTCCTGTTAGAAAAATATATTTTTATTGATTTCAGAGAGGAAGGGAGAGGGAGAGAGAGATAGAAACATCAATGATGATAGAGAATTATGGATCAGCTGCCTCCTGCATGCCCCACCCCCAGGTATTGAGCCCACAACCCAGGCAAGTGCCCCGACTGTTATAATTGCTAGAGCATGTCATTATAATATAAAAGCTAATTAGATTAATAAAAAGTTTTAAAATGCTCACTGCCACTAATCATCAGAGAGATGTAAATTAAAGCTACTATGAGATATCACCTCACACATGCCACAATGGCTACTATCACTAAATCTACAAACAACAAGTGCAGACGAGGATGTGGAGAAAAGGGAACCCTTGTGCACTGCTGGTGTGAATACAGACTGATGCAGCCATTGTGGAAAACGGTATGGAGGTTCCTCAAACAATTAAAAATGGAACTGCCGTTTGAGTGATCCTACTTCTGACAATATATCCTAAGAATCCTGAAACATCAATTACAATTAGAAAGATATATGCACCTCTATGTTCATTGCAGTGTTATTTACAATAGCCAAGATTTGGAAGCAGCCCAAGTGCCCATCAGTAGATGAGTGAATAAAAAAAGCTGTGGTACATTTACACAATGGAATACTGTGTGGTTGTAAAAAAGAAGGAGACAGCATGGATGGATCTGGAGACTATTAATTTAAGTGAAATAAGCCAGTTAGAGAAAGACAAATGCCATATGATCTCACTAATATATGGAATCTAATGAATAAAATAAACTAATGAACAAAATAGAACCAGACGCATGAATACATGGAACAGAGATGGGAGTGGGGGGGTGGGTGGTGGTGACTGGATAAAGGGGGTGAAGGAATTAGCTAAAGAGCATATATGCATACTCATGGACACTGACAGTAGTGTGGTGAAGATCAAGGAAGGGGGAGGTAGGGTGGGTGGAAGAGGGCAAAGAGGAAGGGGGAAATGGGGACACCTGCAATAATGTCAACATTAAAAATTTTTAATAATAAAAGAGAAACAAAAACTAGAGAGAACAAACAAAACAAAAATTGACATGACAGCCTTAAGTTCAATATGTCGATAATTACCTTAAAAGTAAATGGTTTAAACACAACAAATAACAGGTGAATTGTTGGAGTTGTTCAGTGGAGGGATAGACACATATATCGATGGAACAAAATAATACCAAAATGAACAAAGATGCAAAAGCATTTCAGTGAAGGAAAGATAACCTTTTCAACAAATGACTCTTTTTTGTTGTTGTCGTTACTCTTCACCTGAGGATATTTTTTCCATTGATTTTTAGAGAGAGTAGAAGAGGGGAGGAGGAGATAGAGAGAAACATCAATGTGAGAGAGACATATGGATGGGTTGCCTCCAAACGAGCCCCGACTAAGGGCAGGAATTAAACCTACCACCCAGGTACACATCCTTCACCAGGAGTCAAACCCTCGACCCTCAGCCCAACGCTCTAACCAGGGCTAAAAATGAATCTTGACCTAAGTCTCACACCTTATATAAAAATTATTTCAAAATAGATATGGATTTAGATGTAAAACCTTTAGGGAAAAATTACGGGATAAAATCTTTGTGATCCATAGCTAAGCAAAGAGTTCTTAGACCTGACATCAACATGCAATGAAAGGAAAAGTTGACATATTGGATTTCTTCAAAATATAAAACTCTTGTGAAAGACCTTGTAAAGAGAATGAAAATACAAGCTGTGGGAGAGTATATTTTGAAAAACACATATTTGACAAAGATCTACTATCTATAACATAAACAACTCTCAAAAGTCAGTAATAGCCCTGGCCAGTGTAGCTCAGTTGGTTGGGTGTTGTCCCATGCACCAAAGGGTTGCCAGTTTGATTCCCAGTCGGGGCACATGCCTGAATTGTGGGCTTTACCCCCCGTAGGGGCTGTGCAGGAGACATCCAATCGATGTTTCTCTCTCTCTCTCCCCATTTCCCTTCCTCTATCTTTCTAAAAATCAATAAAAAATCTTTTTAAAAAGTCAACAACAAAAATCCAAATAACCCAATAAGAAAACAAACAAAAAACATGAAAAGGCATTGAAGAGGATATACAAATGGCAAACAAACACATGAGAATCTATTCCATCCACATCATTTGCCTTTATTATTATGCAAATTAAAACCATAATGAGACACAACAATCTAGTGACACCACCAAATTCTGGATCACTAATGCATTGCTGGTGGGAATGTAAACTGGTACAACCACTCTGGCAATTTCTTTAAAAATTAAACATTTAACTACTATTAAGATCCAGCTCTTATACTCCTGGATATTTATCCCAGACAGGACATATGCTCACACAAAATCCTGTACACAAGGATTCATAGCAACTTTGTTCATAATAGCCAATAATCAGAAACAATCCATATTTTTTTTAGTAGGCAAACAATTAAAACAATCAGTTGTATATTTATGCCAGGGAATACTGCTCAATAGCTAAAAGGAACAAACTATTGATACATGCAACTACTTAGATGCATCTTTAGAGAATTATGCTGAGTGAAAAATGCCAATCCCAAAAGGTTAGATGCTAAATGATTTTATTTACATAACATTTTTTAGACAACAAAAGCATAGAAATAGATTACATAGTAGTGGCTGACAGGTAGATGGAGTAAGTGAGGGTGGAGGGGACGGGCTGTATTGATGGAAGTGGTCCGTGTCTTGAAAGTATCATGTCTGTGTCCTGGTTGTAATATTGTCCTATTGTTTAGCAAGAAGTTATCTTTGGGGGAAATTGAATGAAGGGTACAGGGGGTTTCTGCATTATTTCTTACAACTGCATATGAATCCCTAGTACTCCCAAAAAACATCTTTTAAAGCAAAATGCACAGAGCCAGTAGAAAGGGAAAAATTGAAGATGACAAGAAAGAATGTGGGGGAGAAACCGGAACAGGGAGTTTTACTTGTCACTTGGGAGCTCTCCCTGGTGTTCCTGCAGTTTCAATTCCAACCCAGCTGTTCATTAAGAAGTTACAAGAGAGGAGATCTCCATTACATGGTGAGTCCTAATGCATCGAGTGGAGGCAGTAATTAAAGACGGAGAGTGACAAGTACAAACACAATTTATCTCTTCCCTCCTTGTGTTCTCCCTGATCATGCCCTCACCCTAGAACAGCAGTTCTCAATCTTGATGCACATTGGGATCATCAAGGGCATTTAATAAAACAAAACAAAACAAAAAAACCAAAAAAACAATGCCTGGATCAACCCCCTGCCCACAGATTCTGATTAAATTGTTCTAAGGTTATCTCTTGGGCCTTAGCATTTTAAAAGGTCTAGAAGTGATTGCAAAGTGTAGCCAAGGTCGAGAACCAGTGGCCGAGTGGAACCAGTCCACAGCCTGTTGGAACCTTATTTGTGGGCACACATCATGTGTTTGTTTCAAGTTGAAAGCAAAGAGACCAGGGTGTGCTGTGTGTAAATCATTTCCCTGTGCCTCTAGTAATGAGGTTACGTGCATGGTTTAAGGTAGAGGTTAAATTTATACATGAAAACAATTAACCTGGTTGTTAGTCCTCCAACACTGGGAAGTCCTCAGACTTGCCTGCCTGCCTCCCTGTCCTTTCAGCTACTAAACATTCCATGGTTTTTTAATTTTTATTTTTTGCCATAGAGCTTTCTAACCTATGCTGTTCTCCTACACAGATCAATAAGGCTCTCCCCGCTCCTCTCTCTCTCTCTGTCTCACACACAACCCCAATCTTCTTTCCCTTCTTTGCCTCATCAGTTTCCTTCAGATCTCTTTCAATTTTCACCTCCTCAGAGAAGTTCTTTTATGCTACCATGAAACTCTCTTTCCCAGTACTTACCACAGTTATAATCTTACCATTATTTTATCCTTATCTTATTGTCTCTCCCACTAGAGCAGTGGTTCTCAACCTTCCTAATGCCGCGGCCCTTTAATACAGTTCCTCATGTTGTGGTGACCCTCAATTTCATTGTTACAAATTGAACATAATTAAAGCATAGTGATTAATCACAAAAACAATATGTAATTATATATGTATTTTCCGATGGTCTTAGGCGACCCCTGTGACTCAACCCACAGGTTGAGAACCGCTGCACTAGAGTATAAACTCTATGAGGGCAGAAATCTCACCTGTGTTTGCTCACTATTTCATCTTCAGCCACCAGCCTGCAGCCTGATGTATTGCAGGTGCTCTGTATAGAATTTGTTGCCGGAATGAACCAGCCAGTCTCTAGAAACTTGGGGAATGTTCAGCAGAGGTAGAGGATGTCATAAAAGCAGTTGACTAGGAATGGTTCAGCTGAAAGCTAGTGAATGTGACCTTGGGCAGACCACTGAGTCTCCCTGGGGCTCAGTGTTTGTATCTGTGAAAGAAGGATGGTCCTCAAACTTGGCTGCACAAGAAGGAGTGGGCCCCCATACAAATGTCCTCATTTAACTGGTTTGAGGTGGAACCCAGGCAGTAGACATTTTTAAATGTGATTGAATAGGCAGTGAAAGTTGAGAACCACTAGACTGGGCTCAGTGAAGTCTAAAATCTGGCATAATTATAGAATTTTAGGATCATATACAAGAACTCCCCTCCTTTTGGGTCCACTCTCCTTTTCTGTTAGGATAATCTGCACTTGAAGGATACCACACCCATGATAACTCGGGGCTAGACACAAAGTGAAAGCTATTTGTAACCTGCCTCATCAATGCCCCCCCCCCCGCCCCCCACACACTTCTTTCACTTTCAATAGTCGTGATGTTCACCCTGCCCTCTCTCCAGACTTGGCCTGTGGGCACCCTATGGAGTGAGACTGTGGGATGGTGCTATGTGAGGTACAAGTAAATTGGAAATTAATTATAGACTTAAAGATAGAGCATGCAAAAATGTGCTCTTTTGATTATTAACTTTCTGATTTTCAAAATAACAGTTTAAAAACACATTTCCCATGCAAATGCCCAGAGGGATTAATCTGCGCTGAAGATTAATTCCCTGAGATATTTCACTCTTTAACAGTCTCCTGCTTTGGTTTTTAATTTTCGGGCCTAAGAATGAAGTCTGATGCCAAATTTCCTTTGTTGTCATTTTTTAGCTGTGATTGGCTCTAAGATATGAAAGGATTCGCTGGGTCCGGTGACAGTTATTCCTAACAGAGCAGAGCCCTGTTCAAAGCGCTGGGATCCCAAAATGCAAACCAGGAGAGAGCTTGTTACCAGGCCTCTGAGAGAGAGGCTGCTCTGGAAGTCAAAGGCCAGGCGGCCCCCAGCTTCCTCCACGTTGTGTTACTGTCTGCTGTTGTTTACTGGGGTTGGGACATAAACCTCAGCTGACAAGTAGAAGAACTGGGATTATTAAGAAATCGTGCTTCAAAGGAAGATGATTTTATTCTGCTAGAAAATTTGTTAGCGTAAGAAACAAAAGCAGTGTGAGGAGGGAGAATTGTTTTCATCTACCTCTCAGCAGCCCAGGAGATTAAGTGCACCTCGATAGTGGTCCGTTCACAGGATGCGTGAGAGCCGGGTGTGGAAAGCACCAGAACAATTTAAGTCTTGGGTAAGAAGAATTGTCTGGTTTATTCTTGAGCAATGTAGGCAAATACATCTCCTCCTCTGCCTGTGTGGCTCCGATACTTACTTCTTGCAGCCAGAAGAGTCCTCTTTGAGCCCATCTTTTAGTGGCTCAGTTACTTACATGGTGCCTCCCTGAGCACAACTGAACTACTAAACGACAGAGGCCTGAATGTACTTGCAGTAGGTTAGGCATAGAGAAAGCTTTTCAATGGGGGGTCTGGAGGGGGACAGGCAAGTGACTGGCTTTCTATTCTTCTGTATTGGGGAAGGAGGAGTAAAAGATAGAAATTCCCCTCTCTTCACATCCATCCTTCAGAGCATAGCTCTGGCCATAATCCACCAATAGTTCCTCTTTTAGAATGGAGGTGACCCTTGGGGAGAATTAAACATTTTGACCATTTCACACTTTGGTATGAATTATGTAAATTAGAAAATCAGGTCACTTTTCCTCCTCGGGAAAGTCAGCCATAAAGAGAGACTGAGAGTCTGGATAGATGAGGAATGAGGTTGATTTCAGAGCGTAAAGAAAGAAGCTGTGAGTGGAGTCCAGGGGAGGGGATTTCAAATAGATAGAAGCAGTCTGAGAACTGGTAATGCCTGAGTATAGGAGTAAAGTCCCAGGAGTGAGGGGTGTTATAGACAGGGCAGACTAGAAGCCATTTAAAATAAGGTTTATGTACTTTGTACATTGGCCTAAATTTAGCCATTGAACTATGTGGCCATGAAAAATATACTTCCTGCTACATTGGGTATATACATTGCTGTAGGCAGTATACCTAAAAATTAGGAAGTATGACTTCTTTAGGAAGATGTGTGAGGTTGGTCAGTGTGTAGCCAACTTTCTTCACAGTCTATCTGGAGACTTGAACAGATTGTAGCACTACCTTCCATCCTTCCATTGGTTCCCTAAGGCCAGAGAACTCCGCGCTGGGATTCTTGTGTTCCCAGGACCCACAGGGAGTATCCATACAGTAGGCACACAGAAAGCGTAAGACTTCTTTGCAAGATAGGTTTCTGTCTTCCAATCATTTTCAGATCCTCAGTGTCTTTCCTAAAACTGATTTCTGGAGAGGGGACTTGAAATCAACAGGTCAAGGTCTTCGTACACAGGTTCTTCTTTACCACTTCTCTTTCCAGGTCTCACTATGGTAGCCTCCAGAATGTTAAACAAAGGGACAACTGGAAATATTAAAGTTGGGTAGGCCTCCCTTCATCAGAGCACTTAGGTGGGGCATGTGCCTTGCTTGTCTTGGACATATTTCTAGTATAGCCCAAGCATGATGTTAGAAAGCATATATGTTAGTTCTTGTTGAGATGTTCTGAATTCCCATAGGGAAGGCAGTTTTTCTTTAATGACCTCATTTTTCTTATTTCCAACTATTTTCAAAGAATGTGTTGCTCTTGAGGGAGAGTTCTTTAAGAGAAAAACATTACGAAGCATAAAAAGAAATATCGAAGATGACAGCACTTATTTCATCCTTGTAACAAACTCTTGGTAGAGCTCCATACCCTATCTACCTCTCTATCTGAAGTGAGGTGGCTGTCATAAAGATGCGTATTAACACATTTATTAGAACTGAAACATGAGGCCAAACTGTTTATAACAAAAAGTGAGGTTGTCAAGTCCACTGTTTGACAATAAGGACTGCTTTGCCCATTATCAAAGATAGGAAAGACATTTTCCCAAAATTGAATAGGCTATATCTGCAGCTCCAAAGTTTTGATAAAAATTTGTCATTATTATAAAAACCCTTTTTTTTGGAAAATTAGTATTGAAATTAACACTTGTTTTATTTTTCCAACCTTACAAGCATATTTAGTTAAGTAAGATGTCTTTAAGCGAAAGAGAAATAGGTATAATGAATAGTCATTTGCAAAATCTTGGTAAAATTTTTTTGATACAATTCCCAGAACTTGATAAAGTTAATGCTACTAATGAATGAGTATCAGTTGCTTTTGCAAGACAGGTTTCTGTTTTCCAAAATGAGTTGCCAGAGGTGGGGGTTAGAGGTGGTGGGCAAATGGGTGAAGGGAGTCAAAAAACACAAACTTCAGTTATAAAATAAGGCCTGCGATGGTACAGAATGGTGATTGTAGTTAATTATACTGTATTTCATATTTGAAAGTTACTAGGAGAGTAGGTCTTAAAATTCTCATCATAAGAAAAACATTTGTATTTAGTGTGGTGATGGATTTAACCAGACTTATTCTTGTAGTGTCACTTTACAGTATATACAAATATCAAATCATGTTTGACATCTGAAATTAGTTATATGTCAGTTACATTTCCATTTTAAAAATTAATTAAAAGATCTAAACATTAAAATTAATTTTAATAATTATTAATATTATTTTTAATTAATTTCTTTGACACAATTTTTGATGAAATAAAATTTTACTAATTAAATTATTAAGTAATTTTCAGTTATAGGTCACCCTCTGGTTTTTGGTGAATAACTCAAAATCTGTTCAAGTAATTGGCTGGCATTATTATGACACAATCCCATCTATCCTTTTATATGAGCAACATTTCAGTTTATGTCTATATAAGTGAAAAATAGAAATCGAATTGATGATGAGCCGTGCCGTCCTAATAATAAATATTAATCTAGGAATATATGAGCTAGATTAACAATGAGAGTAACAACAAAGCATTCACAGCTGAATTTCCAGGAACAGTTACTTTGACAATTTATCAAAATTTATAATCTACATATGTTGTTTTGATTACTTGTAAACTACTAATAATATTTATATGTTACTACTAATAATTATAATTTTTTTATTCAGAAGAAAACATTTAAATTTAATGCAGCCTTATATTAACAGGATCATTTTTTTAAAATTCTAATTTATAAACTCTTGTTGGTTTCAGATAATTATGATAGAATAATCAGTAAGGTTTTCAAGAATGAAAATATATTATGTTTGAATAGCAATTAATGGGGGAAGTGGAAAGCACATACAAGTCAAAGGATCAAATGAATAGTGTAATTATTTCAACTAAGAATAGCTTGGGATTGTCTTTTTTTAATGAGTGATAATAAGTATCCAACTCCATAGTATTTAAATTCCATTGGATATGTGGATATGTTTAAAAGAGTGGTCAGAGTTTTGTCTTAGAATACTGATATACTTCCTTTATAACTGTTAAATTTCATAATAAAGAATTTCAAGTGTTAACTTGAAAATTGTGCAGTGGGGTACAGAGTTTTTCAAAATTTGAGGGGTTGTAATATCTGAGCCAAAACCTTTTAGAGACCCTTGTCTTAGAGCCTCCCTTTCTCTCCCAACAGAACTCTCCTCCTGTTCCTTCAGGACCCTCGCCGCTCCCTCCCAGCCTGACATGCTAGTGCTCACTTTGGTGTGGGTGACTGTTAATCACTTACTCCACCCAAAAGGCTTTGTGTTGTGCAGGGGTTTCCTGAAAATAATCATAATACGGCCTACAGGAATGGTGTTAGAGTGAGGATTTTCAGCCATGAACAAAGGCATGTGAAGCAAGAGGGAATATTTAGAAGGCACCTGGGTGTTTTGAGCTCTGCTAAGCTTCTGTGATTGCAGGTAATCCTGGACCATCAGGAGAGCCCAAGCGGAGGCAGCAGGCACTGGCAACTCGGTGGGTCAAACAGAATTTGGGTTAAACTCATGATTGAGAAAATTAAACTCACTAGGTATGTGTTGCTTTATATATTTTCATGGTGTTACTGGCAGTGCCCACTACAGTATTGTGATAGATGTATATATACACCCAAAATATGATTGAAACTAGTGTAGGTAGGAGTAGAGGAGGGAAGCAAGTTTGTTTTTTTACACTGCACCGAGTCCTCCCCCAAAAGAGCTCTGTGTCAAGAAAACACTTTGTTTGTGTGTGTTTTCTCATTACAAAAAGCAGGACAAAGTCATGGCTTCAATGTCTATGTTGACTATTAATTTTATGTTGCCTGGGAGCCAAAGATAATAATTGGTGCAGAGGAGACAAGCCAGCTGTGCACAGCGGCCTCCATGTGCTCCTGGGAAAACAACTGTAGATGATGTATTGAGGGATGGTCAGGAGCATCATTTTTACAAATGCACGATTTAAATTATAAATGTGGTTGTTCTTGGCAATAGTGGAATCCATCCTTCCTGTTTGTCTGGACTTCTGCAATTGTCAAGGTCTTGCTGAATGTTAAGATATCAGCTTACTGGGGGGGAAAAATAGTGTGTGCCAGGTGAAAATAATTTTATGTAACATAAGATATGGTTCCTAGCCTCAAGAAACCTAAAATCCACCTAAATAGAGGGATTTGGCCTTTAAAAAATGAGAGGCAGTACAAACAAGTCTTTATTGTCATTTGTCCTGTGCTATAGTTCATGTGAAGAGGCGTTCATTTTGACTAGGCCCACAGGGGATGTTTTATGGAATGTACCAGATTTAATTGGGGCCTTGAAACAAGGGTAAGACTGATAAAAGTGGAGAATCAACGGGATTTTCCAAGTAACAGAAAAATGCTCACAGAGTCTTCAGGGAATAAGTATTAAACAGGCTTTTAGTGCAGTGAGTTTGAGGGGAAGTGGTCAGGACAGAATCATCTGCAAAGTATAGATATAGAGACAGATACAGATATAGATATAGATATAGATATAGATATAGATATAGATATAGATGAGATAGAGATATATAGATATAGTGTATGTGTATATACATATATATGTGAGCTTACTTTCTAAATGTTAACTCAACTTTATATAAAGTATGCTTTCCAAATTGATCCTGGTTTATTGCACCTTCCTGAGTGATAATAACCTACTACTCCTGAGCCCCTCCTATATGCCAGGTGCTGCAGTAGGCCCTTTAAGTAAATGCATTATTTGTAAGTCTAATGATATCATGTAGTAAATTTGTCTCTGGGCTATATAAAACAAATACACTAGAGCCAGTGGTCGGCAAACTCATTAGTCAACAAAGCCAAATATCAACAGTACAACGATTGGAATTTCTTTTGAGAGCAGATATTTTAAACTTAAACTATATAGGTAGGTACATTGTTATTAACTTAATTAGGATACTCCTAAGGCTTAGGAAGAGCCACACTCAAGGGGCCAAAGATCCTCATGTGGCTCGCGAGCCGCAGTTTGCAGACCACGGCACTAGAGAATCTAAAAAATTGTCTTTTCTTAACCTAAGTATCCATAAATGAATGGTTGGATGAATGGATAAAGAAGTTGTAGAATATCCTATATAATAAAACCCTAATATGCAAATTGACTGAACAGCAGAATGACCAGTGGAATAACTGGTCGCTATGATGTGCACTGACCACCAGGGGGCAGACACTCAATGCAAAAGGTGCCCCCAGCTTGCAGGCCCCAACCAGCTGCGGCAGCAGGGGGCAGGGCCAGCAAGCTGGCAGTGCCAGGCCAGCCAAGGCAGGTGCGAGCAGGGGCCCCAATCACCCCACCAGTTGCCCCACAGATTGGCCCTGATTGCCAGCCAGGCCTAGGGACCCTACCCATGCACGAATTTCATGCACCGGGCCTCTATTCAGCCACACACAAAAAGAGGAAATCCTATGATTTATGACAACATGGTTGAACCTTGAAGACACTATACTGAGTGAAATAAGTCAGAGAAAGACAAATATTGTATGATGTCACTTACCTGTATGATGTCACATACACCAAACAAGTAGAAAAAGAGATCAGATATGTGGAGGCAGGTAAGTGGAGGGAAGGAGAATGGAGGAAGGTGGTCAAAAGGGACAAACTTAGAGTTATAAGAAAAGTACTAGGCATGTAATGTACTACATGATGATTATAGTTAACAGTGCTGTATGATATATAGAAAAGTTGTTAAGAGAGTAGATCCTAAGAGTTCTCACAGGGAGAATTTTTTTCTTTTTTTTAATTGTATCCATATGGGATGATGGACATTAACCAAACTTGTTGTGGTAATCATTTACAATATATGTAAATCAAACCATCACACTTCTCAGTGGATAGAACGTTTGCCTGTGGATTGAAGGGTCCAGGTTCGATTCCAGTCCAGGGCACATGCCCAGACTTGATCCCCAGTAGTGGAGCATGCAGGAGGCAGCCAATCAATGATTCTTTTCATCATTGATGTTTCTCTCTCTCTTTCTCTCTCTCTCTCTCTCTCTCTCTCTCTCTCTCTCTCTCTCTCTCTCCCTTCCTCTCTGAAATCAATAAAAATATGTTTTTTAAAATCATCATGCTGTACACTTAAACTTATGCAGTAATGTGTGTTGATTATTTTTCAATAAAACTGGGAAATAAAGAGTGTTTCCAGAACCCTTTCTACCAATTAATATAATAACACCTTGGTGAATTTAACAAGACTGCTTTTCTAGTTTTCCCTAATACTCCAGCAGTATTGTATTTCTGTTGGATTAAATAGCAGTTACCGATACAGATGTAGGGTCTTGTCACAGAATATAGCAGAGGTAGATGCAAGGATGAGGACAGGAGTTGAACAAGGCAAGTAAAGAGCAAGAAGGAGATTAGTGACAATGAAGGGGGCAGGATACATACCTAACACAGACAGACCCTGGAGCTGAGGCATGGCCCACACTGACACAAGGAATCAAGTTCACAGGAAGACAGCTAAGGAAGGCCAGGCAAAAGCCCCCGAGTTAAGGAGATCTCTATCCCAAGAAGTTGAAGCTAACAGCCTCTACCTCAGAGAAAGCCAGTTCACTTAGTGATTTTATGGGAAGTCAGCAAGTGGCCCTTCTGGTCCTAACATTAATGAAATGATCTGCTTATAGATCTATTTCTTCCACCCCGCTTAGAGCTTCTAGAGGGCAAACCTGGCGTCCATCTCTCGCTGTATCCACAGGCCTCACAAGAAAAAAAAGGTACATTTTTAATTTTGGAACATTATTTATAATACTACTTTGAATAGAGACCAAGAATAATGGGAATGTTTTAATTCTGAGTTGTATTTGGCCTATACTACTTCAGATTTCTTCCAAAATTTGTAGGTTCTATGCTTTCCATAAAATACTCTTGCAGTCCTATTCATCTCAACCTAATTATTCTTTTTTATTCTCAGCAGTATGCTTAAAAAAAAAAGGTTTTATTCATTTTTCCCAGTTTGGCTTCTGCAGTGCTTCATACCATTGCAAATTATATACACCCAGTTTTCCTGCTGTAATGTTGGCTTCCTACGGAAGCAGAATGTGCTGTGGCCATATGCATCGTTGTAGAAATATGAAGGTGGTGCCGATTTAACAGCTCTCGCAGCTTGTGTTGGAGTAACAGTTCCGCTTAAAGTAGTGGTGGGTGTGTTTGTTTCCCACTCAAGAGTTGGGCTCCTTAATGTGTATCACACTTCTTAAATCTCAATATGCTGCTCACTGTTTTAGCTCCTAAACCCACTACATTCAAATCATCCCAAGAGGAGCAATTCCTTCCCTTTCCAAACTGCTCATGTCACCAATTTTATATGCACTTATTCCACTCCTAGTGGAACATACTGACGTCTACTAGGCATTGGAAATCTGAAGATTAGCAACCTCAGTGTAAACGAGTGGTTCTCAACCTGTGGGTTGTGACGAACGACCCTTACACATAATATCTGATAAGGCCATCCTGCATATCAGATATTTACATTATTCATAACAGTAGCAAGATTACAGTTATGAAGTAGCAACGAAAATAATTTTATGGTTGGGTCACAACATGTGGAACTGTATTTAAAGGGCCAGGAGGTTGAGAACCACTGGTGTAAACACATATGAAAACTATTTAAGGAGCCTTCTGGACCTCCTGGATTTATGATTTTCACGGACATTATTTTACTAGGGTAATGAGAATACTTTTAGAAGTAACAAAAACCCAAGTCAATGAATTTAAGCAAACGGAGAAAGTGTTGGTTCATGTATCAGAGAAGACTGCTGAGGTAATTCACAAGATTGAAAGAAAAGCTTAAGGAATCAGGCTTGAGGGACTAGTTCGGAGGAATGGCCTGGAGACCTCTGTTTTTCACTTCCCTTGACTCTGCTTGTTTGCCTTAGCTTTATCCTGCGGGTGCAGAGGCTGGGTAAAAAGAGTAGCAGGGGGTGTGACTTTAGTTGAAGAGTCTGGGGAGGCCTTTCCAAGGAGATAAAACTGGGAGGAGATGAGAGCACCAGCCGTGCACAGACCTTGGGAGCAGAACATAAAGTCAGAGGCCTTGAGGTGAGGAAAAACTTGGTGTGTTCACACCAGTGCGTCTACAGCAGCAAGTGGTGGGCAGTGAGGTTGGAGAGGTGGGCAGGGGCAGATACAGTAGGGTCTTGTAGTCAGTCCATGGCAAGATTTGTATTCTAAATGTAATGGGGCCTTGGCTGGGTGGCTTAGTTGGTTGGAGTGTCATCTCTTACACCAAAAAAGGTTGTGGTTCAGGGCACATATCTAGGGTGCATATTTGATCCACAGTCGGGGCATGTCTCTCACCTCTCTCTTTCTCTCTTTATTATTTATTTATATTTTTATTGATTTCAGAGAGGAAGGTAGAGGGAGAGAGAGATGGAAACATCAATGATGAGAGAGAATCGTCGATCAGCTGCCTCCTGCACACCCCCTACTAGGGATCGAGCCCGTAACCCAGGCTTGTGCCCCTGACAGGAATTGAGCCCAGGACCCTACAGTCCTCAGGCCAATGCTCTATCCACTTAGCCAAACCAGCTAGGGCTCTCTCCCTCTCTCTCTCTCTAAAATAAAAATGTAAAAACATTTTTATCCTCAGGTGAAGAGAAAAAATAAAATAAATGTGGTGAGGAGCCATGGGAGGACTTAGGACATGGCAGTGGTGAGATCTAGTTTCAAACTTGTATAGGATCTCTCTGGTTTCTGTTTCTGTCATGGACTGAATGGCCAGAATAGGAGCTGAATGATTGGGTAGGCGTTCATAATAGCTTGTCCTCATGTGGTACAGTGGAGATGGTGTGAGATATGGACAAGTTTGGGATACATTTTGAAGGCCAATACACTGGATTGCAGGCCAAGGGGAAGAGAGTTTCAATAAGAAGAGGGTAATAATTACTGTTAAGAATCCCTAAAATAGGGCAAGTGAAGACCATAAAGGCCTTGAATTGGACAATGGGTCAGTTTCTATTTTTAAATATAAGTAAGAATATCAGTAGTGATCTTTGAGAGAAGTGTATCTAGAGTGTTGGGAAGAGAACAGGACCGCAAAGGAGTGAGGGGAGGATGGGTGATGAGGAAGGTCAGGCAACAGACCCAAGATAACTCCTATGGAAGTCTTGGCCTCAGTTAGACTATGCAGCTTACTTTGTCCTCAATTATAAGTCTGAATGCAGAGGAAAATTCACTTCTCATCTTCTGAACTCTTTAAGGATTATTAATTTACTTCTGACTTGCCACCCAATACAGGATAGCCTGGTACTCAAACTATAACAGAGCAGAAACTGTACTTTTAATATCCAAAAAGGGTGACCATATTTACTTAAATGAAAATAATAAATCAAAGTTTATGCATGGTTATCTTTAGGGACATTGATCTGTATTTTCCTCCGTCTTTTGGAAATGGTTATTTCAAATTAATTAAACTCTCAAGAGCAGAGGGTTCATGAAGAAGGCTGATAATTAAATTAATAGCTCCTTAGACCTTGTGATACATTTTACACATTTTTTACATCAGGAATTCTGTTGGTTTGATCATTTCAAATGGATTGGTGTTTTCCTTTTGGGTGCAGCAGTCATCAGGGATTTCTCAACATATTTCAAAGCAATTGGGCGAATTGCTATGATTGGTAGAAACATATACAGGAGCAGGAGGACTTTGCAGTTATGTAAATAGGGTCATTTAGCTTCCTCTGGGAGAATAAGGGGTTTGAAACCAAATTTGCTGAGAAGAATTCACAGGCATCAGGAAAAGGATTTTGCCTTCCTTTTTACATCCTTTTTGCCCCAGGCAGATAAGCAATTTAGAAAACACCTACTGCATGCTCAGGACTGTGTGGTGCAGGCAGAATCACTTTCTCTGTATCAACAAGGGAAGAGCTGATGGAGTGAACAAGTTGAGCATGGGAGAATCAGTGATAAACAATCTAAGGGAATGTATAATGAAGGGCTAAACCATGTGCAGCAAAATATGTTAAAGAATGTTCCAGTGTCACATGGGGTTATTTATTGTTCCCTGAGAATACCAGGCCTTTTCAGGATTATGAAAGGTCATTTGCAACTAACATATTAATTAAGAGAGTCATAGTTATGTAGATTCCATACCCTCACTCCCTGTCTTCTTATTTTCTAGAGCACAAAGTCCAAACACCTTAGTGTAGCATCCAAGATGTATGGCTGAAGATTGTTTTGTGGTGTAATGGACAGGAAACCCAGTTCAAACTGGCTTTGGCAGAAAGGAAATACTAGTGTATTCACTCATGTAACCAATCTAGGGGTGGTTCTATTTTTATACATGGTTGGATCTAGGAGCTCAGTTTCTCCCAAGCTCCCAGGGAAGCCTTCTCCTGCATTGCCTCCAGTCCCAGACTCTACATGTTGGCTCCTGACAGCTCCAGGCTCACAGGCCCAGTGGACTTCTTCCCCAGAGGCCCAGCAGAAGGTTCATTGCATCTCTTGTTTCCGATTGGATTGAACAGCCGTGTCTGAACCAGTGACTGTAGTCAAAAGGATGTGATATGGTTGGCCAGATCTTATTAACATGACTCCCCTTGGATGCTTGTGCTGTGTTTAGGTCAGTAAAACAACATAACTTAAACATAAGATTCCTCACTTGGGCCTAGGGCTCCCAGCTTCATCTCTTACAATTCCTTATCCAGCCTCCAGTGTTTTAATCACAAGGAATTAATTCCTGTTCCCCAAGAACCCCAGGCCCTTTTCAAGATTAAGAGCTCATGTCTATGCAGTCCCCATGGCCTGTGATGTCATTTCTTCTCTTCAGAAAAACTCTGTCTCATAGTTCAGGATCCAGTTCCTGCCTGACCTGAGCTGGCAAAGGGTCCTCCAGGAAGTGTGATTAAGAACATGTATCAGTCTTCGCCAGGTATGGCTCAGTTGGTTGAGCATCGTCCTGTGCACTGAAGGGACACCAGATTGATCCCTGGTCAGGGCACCTGCCCAGGTTGCAGGCTCCATCCCTGGTCAAGGTGGGTGTGGGAGGTAACTGATGGATGTTTCTCTCTGCCATCGATGTTTCCCTCTCTCTGTGTCCCTCTCCCTTCCTCTCTCCCTAAAATCCACCAAAACATTTGTTCTTAAAGATATACCTCAAATATTGGGAATTACACCCTCTTCACTAAAAGTAGCATTAGGTGGTTCCCATCGCCTTTGACCATCCCTTGCTGGGGTCCAGCCCCAGCAGGTCCAGGGGTCCCCAAAGGTGTGGACGGAGTCGGCGAAGAAGGAAT
>NW_006299390.1:3121921-3128244 GCF_000327345.1 Myotis davidii | reverse complement strand
GTTTCTCCACCCAGGTTCTGTCTAGGTTCTCCAGCCAAGTTCTGGAGCCAGGTTCTGTCCAGGATCTTTTGCCATGTTCTGTCTCTAGGTTCGGTGTCTAGGTTCTTCAGCCAGGTTCTCTTGCTAGGTTCTGTGTCTAGGTTCTGTGTCTAGGTTCTGTGTCCTGTTACATCTGTATTTATACCAGTTGATTTCAATCCTATCAATCTCTATTCCAAAGGTTAGGGCGTTTCTTATCTCCATTCCAGGGAGTAAAGATTATGTAGCTTAAGCATGATTGTTCATAGTTAAAGTGATTAATTACCCGCCTGGCAGTTAAGAGGTTTTATTCCCTCCCTAACTTCAGGGGAAAATCCCTACCTGGGGAAACAACCTTTCTCGGAGAGGTGACCTTGGACCGGTTCCCGGCAATCCCTCTTTCTCTAGAGAAGGCAGAAAATCATGCTGAAAGGTTTGGCCCACAGTTTGGGGGCCAGATTAATTGGGGAGGTAGCTGGAGAGGACCAGGCTGGTTCTTCAGGTGACCTGGAGAGTGGCATGGTGAATCAGAACAAGAGTGGTCAGTATCTGTGTGGGGTCATCCCAGAAATGGCTGACTCAGCACAGAGGATGGAGATCTTGGGTGGAAGCCCAGTGTCACGCCAAACTGGGGGGAACTAACAAGGCCAATCTGAGACTGAGACTCGGGTAGAATGAGTCATGCTCTGAAGATAAGCATGGCAAGAAGAGTGAGACAAAACTGGTCTATGTGAAGGTATTGCTTCGACTGCTTATCACCCAAAAGTATGCCTGTGCTGTGTTTATATCTTCCTAGTCTAAATGGTTTGTACAGCCTCTGTTGGAATGTTAAAGGTAGTGTACATCTGAAAGGGGGCGGGAGTTTGGCCCTGATATTTGGAAAGAAAAGATATTGAATAATCGTTATTATGACTTCAACTCAGAGTTTGACACTTGGGCTCTTAGTTCTAGACCTACGTCATTAACATCTCACTGAAGTGAAAATAAGTTAATTCTCATAGAATCGCAGAAGATGAGATATTGGTTCTATTTTCTGATGACTCCAATATAACCCAAAGCAGATTGCACTAGCAGCCACGTGGATTTTTGTGGCCACAACGGCGAGCATATGGCCTACAGAGTGCTTTCCTCCCCAGCAGTTATATTTCCAGTATACCCAAGGCCAAGTGCAGCCACAGCTGTAATTGGCAGACAGCTAACACGGCTGGTGTTTGCTTGTCCTTGTAAAATTGAGCATGACAAGCCAATGAGGGGTGGAGCTGTGTCTGTTGTAAATACACTTAGAATTCAAGAAAAGCAAAATGTAGACTTGAGAATTTGATTTGTGAAGCTCATAACCATTCATTTCTTAAACATAGTTCATTAAACTTAACAGTTGTGTGACTCTGAATTCACAGATGACGACTGCAACATATTTTGGGCAATAAATTTCTAGCTGCTTTAAGAAAAGGGGCTGATTTAACAGTGTATTGTGGAGTCGTAATAGAAGTACTAAAATCTGTCTTTCTACCTCCAAGGGGTTTGTTTTAAAGGTTTAGATTGCAACAATAATCATCTCTCTACTCCTTCACTGTGCAAGCAAGTCCGAGTCAGAGGCAGTCATTTACTTGTCTTGTAATAAAAAGTAAGTTATAGTACATGATATCGATTTACATTTACACTTTCTCTCCATAGCAGTGGCATAATATTCTTTCGTTATTCTAGTGGAAAGTGCTTTACAATTATCTGATGTCTGAAACAAAAATATTGCTTGCATTTAAAAAATAACAGTTCTGAAAGTTGGAGCAAGGCCTGGAATAGATCTGAGTTAGAAAGTCGAAATCAGCACTGAAGGAGGCCCACTTAACATTTGCTTCTTGCGCTGAATACCGCTGGTGGATGTTCTTATGACAATTATTGCATCTCTTTTTATTTGGTCTTATTTTTGTTGGTATTGAGTCTTCCTTTTCCCCCCCTCTACAGTGATGTCTAGACAGATCAGCTCACTTTGTCTGCTGAGAACTTCAGCGAGCAGTAGAACTCCAGTGAAGACTTAAGCAGCTATCACAAGCTAACAACCCAAACATCAGTTAACCACTAGATAAAATAAGAGTGGGCAAGGGCCATTGGGTCTGAACTGAGTATTTTCCCAGTAGGAGGGTTAAACTTCTGCTGATAAACAGAATCAGGATCCCGATTAACTTTGTGGTGCAGTGCTTACATAATTCTGTCATTGCCTTGAAAAGAGAATCTTACATTCAGAAATGCTTCAAAGGCAACTGTTTCACTTTTTCCTGAAACCTGAGACCCATATAGAGATAGCCTGGTTCACCCTTTATCTACAAGCATATTTTTTAGGGATCCCATCATATGTATAGCAAAGGAAAATCATGTATTCATAAGGGCCACAAACTCAAGAGTATAGGAAATACCATATTTCTTTATTTTTCAGTTCATGATTGAGTTCTGACTTGGTGATACACCACTTTTTGCTGAACTATAGCCTCAGCTATCCATGGGGCTCTGCCTGTCGTGGTTTTGCTAAGATGCTAGGAGTCAGGATAGCCCCCGTAGCTCTCAAGCATCTGTCCCTACATTATCCCAGTCCGTGTCATCAGTACATTGATTGGTTTTGGTTTAACACTGGGCACCCAAGAAACTGTCCAGGCTGGGAGTTCTGGGCCTTGATTTCTCCTAGGTTCTGCCACTTCTTGGTACTGCCTGGGACAAACTCAGAGACTCGAATGCACAAGAAACCATGTATCTCTCTCCCCTTTCCAGCCCAGATCAGCTGATGTTAGCCTTGGAGAATTTTTGCCTTTCTCCCTATTCCCATTAGAAGCCTGCACATAGATGTCCCTTTCTTCTTCCTCTAACCCTGGGGAGTCTATTTTTATCTTAGGGAATCCTTCTCTCTTTTTATATTTCCCTCTCACAAGTACCCTTATCTCCTTATACTCCATTAATCTCAATGGGCTTTTGCTTCTGGAAACAAAAGCCAAGAAGGGAAGTTTCTTTGTTTCTTTCCTTGAAGAGAAAGAGAAAGTATACTGTGAAAATGATAAATGACTCTCACAGACAATTATCCTAGCATAGACATATGCATACATTCTCAAAGGCAGATGCCTGACTGATTCATTTTTGCACTGGGCAGAAAAAAAAACTAGGCAATAGGACCTGCAGATATTATACATTAAGTAATTTATGAATTTGTCACAGTGTCCAAGGTAAAAGGGAAATGGTTTAATGTGTCAATGAGGAGAGAGGGTGGAGAGTGGATCAGCTTCCTGGAATTCTTCCAAGGACCCTGTGATTATACTTATCAATTATACTGTTTTACCCATATGATTATATAAAATTCAATGACTTCTATAGCCATTTTTAACCTATTAGCATTAGCCTAATCCTCTACATTAAAACATTTTTAGGGAGGTCCATAATTATAAATAAGAACAAAAGAACTATGAACCTTCTCCTGGCCTCTGTCTGCACTGGACTTGTATGACCGCTTTTCTTTGAAATGATCTTCTTCCTTGGATTCCATAGAAGTGCTCCTCGTGGTTCTCCTGCCTTTGTCATCTCTCCTCCTTGAAATCTGTCATGTGCATGAGCACCCCCATTTGTGTGCTCCATAGCACCTCACACTCAACATTTCCAAAGCAGAATGCCTCAACTTCTCTCCCATTGGCCTGCGTCCCTCTTTATGGTCCTCTTTAGCATGGAAACAGCCCTGCTCCTTAACCTTGACCAGCCCCACCTTGGCACACAAAATCAACACCAGTGCTAAGTAGTTGTTACGGCTGCTCCAGATTTACTCCCCATCTCCTTGTTATTACTGTCATCCAACTGGCTCTGGGACTCCAGGTTTGGCGGGAGTTGTACTTCTGATCCAGACAGTTTGGTAATCTTTGGTCTTCCTTTTTGCTCCTTGGACTTCAACTTTAATACCTGACTCTGTCTCTCTGATTGCATTGTCCCCTGCAATTTTGGAAGAAAACTTCCTCAACCTGTCAGGCTATGTGGTCTGCCCTCCACTGGTTAATGATGAGCCAACCTCCTAACTTCCAGACTTTGCTTGGCTCTTTGCTTTCCTTCACCTCCTCACATGGAGTTAACCACAAAGCCATCATCAAACCTGTTCCGGACTCTCCTTTATACCCCTCTGACACTGCCTTCACTTACGCTCTCATCCCCTCTTCCCTGGATTATTCAAACTTCCACATGGTCTCCAAGCTCCTAGTTTGTTCCCCACATTGTAGCCAGAATGGTTGTTCTAACATGCAGTGCTGATCATTCCTTTGCTTAACATTCTTCAGCAAATATTTGCAACCCTGATATATCTTCAGAAAATAAGTCATGAAACATTTCAAATATATTGATTTTGGCTTCAACTCCAGAGATGGTAATTCTGTGGGTCTGAGGTAGGGCTATTGCATCAGTGTGCTGAGAGGCCTTCGGGAACTGTGATGTGCATGCAGCCTCCTTAGCATGGCCCTCCCGGTCCACTAGGGCCTGCCTCTAGCCACATTCCCATCTCACCGCCTGCTCCGGGAGACCTGAAGGTGCTTCTTCCCTTTCTGTATCCTGGGGTCTGTTATGGCTTTGATGTTCATTGACATTAACTGGACAACTGCAGGATGACAGCAAGTATTATCAAAGAACCAGAGCTATTTTGGAGGTCATTAAGCATCCTGGAACTATAACTTAAAGAATTCCTTTGCCATTGTTCAAACTGTAATTCAGTGCATTCCTGTTCTTAATTCCGTGTTCAGTGCTATTTGTGCAGGGTACTAGACAAAGTAACTCCTCACCTTACTTTGTATTTACACCTTTAAAGTATTTATGGAGTGCTTTTATGTCCTCACTTAGTCATCACCTAACTAAGCGGTATGCATTTTGCTTCCACACTATTAATTTAGAAAGCCATTTCTCTATAAGGTGATAACTGAACCTGAATCACTCCATTCTTTTATGTAGTAGTATTTCCTAAATGGTGGGTTTTCCGCTTTGAATAGCTAGAGTGTAAGCCCATTGAGTATAGCAATTATGACTTACAATTATGACTTCAGCTTCATTGTTACTGCTCCCTTGCTTGACCCAGATCAGGGCATAAAATATAAGGAAGTAAGGGCAAAGGCGAGAAAAGAAGATTTACAATATTTCCACTTGTGTCATTTTTTTTTTTTGTCTTGTTGACCCATGTTTAGATGTTCATTACTCCTACCACGGGCTGTTTTAGTTATCAGTATTTCCGATTGAACTGCAAATAAGCTTATCCAGGGTGCCTTATTCTTTGGTAATAGGAAACCTAGGAGAAAATGGAATGCTTTGAATTCTTTTGCAGCTCTGGAAAAGGATTGATTACATCATATAACTTGAGAATTTGCCAAAAAATACAAACGATGCCTCTATTAAGTAGAATAAATTGTCATTCTCAGTCTGTAATACAAGAAGTTGCATTTGGCTACAATCTAATGAAATGTATCAAAATGCAATTTCCAAGGTGTCAGAACTGTACCCTTCATTTGATTCTATGCATGCCCATGTAGTAGCTGGAAAATATTCATTAAGTTTCTATTACTGATTGAAATAATTCAGGACCCACTTTAATAAATCCTTGATAACTCATAGACACCTCTGCACCAACAGCCCCCTCAAGCAACCAGTTCTGCTCTCAATACAGGTGTAAGTGGAAAAGGGTTTTTACCAGCAGAATGGTAACCCTTGGGACCTGCAACAGTGAAAGCCACAGAACACCTAAATTTCAGGCAGAGAACACTGTAATTTGTTGTTAGGCATATTAGAAAGAAAAAAGCCCTGTGCCAGTGGAGAGATGCATCAGTCTTTGATAGCTGCATCAGACTAGATGCATCTAGTCTTTGAGAGCTAAGGAACATGGGAGAAGAATGGATATCTGAAAAGACAAGAGAGAAGGAATGCATAGACATGAGAGTGGTGAATGTTTAAAGCAATAGGGATACCAAGCTGTAGAATTCATAATTTTGTTATAGATGTTGGGATGGAAGCCATGGAAAGAGAGAAGAGTATAGTTAGGTTGTCGGAAAGTTGGAAGCAAGTGGCTTCAATACACACCTTAGTGGCCCCTGGAGTGTGTTCATTAGCACAGTTAGTGCAGCTCTGGCATTGGAGGGACCATCCCTGTGCCTAAAGGACCTCCTTAAGAAGCTACATCATCTTTCTGTGGCCCATACCATCTATACACTCGTCTGCAGCCATAGATGCATGGAAAGCAGAGTAAATTATACATAACCATGAAGAGGATCCAAACTCAAATAAAAATAAAATAAAATGGTATTTAGTTTTTT
>NW_006299390.1:3118795-3121186 GCF_000327345.1 Myotis davidii | reverse complement strand
ATATATATAAAATTTTAAAAGATTTTCTAATTTTAAAAGTATTTAGTATAAATCCTCAAACAAGAAAAACAAAACAGAAACACACTAAGTCTTTACTGAAAGTGCAGACACTGTAACCCCAAGCTGCAATAAATTAAGATGGAAAGCAGGTGTATGTTAGCGGACAATGAAGTCAAATTTTGATTAATCCGTATATCATTTTTTAAAATCCACATATCTTTTAATAATTAACCCTAGGAATATTTGTGATTTCATCTCCAAGCCAATTTGAATTTTCCCCCCAAGTACAGTTTCCCAGATCATTACATCAAACCTTCCCCTAAAGTTAGAATAAATAATTGGCTCTTTCTCAATATCAAAGTTCTGTCAGAGGAAGTTATGGATCCAATCTTCTGTGATCTGATCTTGCTCAGGAAACATAAAACATAACTTTTGACCTCTGGCTCCTCACATCTTTCCCCTCGAGTACCAGCCTCAAGTTTTCTATGTAATTTAATAATTTTACACTGATGATAAGAGGCCTCTGTTGCTTATTTCCCCTCTATAGCCTGTACTGTTTATTTCAGAATGATGACAAATTAAGCTTGCGTATACATAAAAACTCTTTCACTAGTTTCTTTCAAGTCAATACATTTATAATAGAATGCACCAAAAGTACCAAAGAATGTCAATAATGGGCAATAGCATTAGGCTTAAATGACCATTAATTTCATCCTTCTCCTATATACTTTTAGGTAATCCTTGCTATCAATGTTGTGGACTATGTAATCTCCCAAATTTGGCTAACCTTTTTAAAAATATATATATTTTTGTTGATTTCAGAGAGGAAGAGGGAGGGAGAGAAAGATAGAAACATCAAGGATGAGATCGAATCATTGACCCCTGCCTTCTGCATGCCCCACACTGGGGATCGTGCACGCAACCTAGGGATGTGCCCTGACCAGGGATTGAACCGTGATCTCCTTGTTCATAGGTTGACGCTCAACCACCGAGCCAGACCAGATGGGCAACTAACTTTTTTTTTTTTCGGTTGCAGAAGGTGCTTCTGTCACTCAGGATGTGAGGCTAAAAAGGAATTTTAACTGTTGAACCCTTGCAGCGTCTTTAATGAACCTAGCTGATCTTTAACCCAATAAATTGGTGGCCCATCTGTTCGAGGAGCTGGACTACTGCAACTGTTTGGCTCGCTTCACAGAAGGCATTTCAACACAGTCTCCATCTGGTCACGGCTGCTGGCTAATCTAAAAAGAGACTTGAGGACATGGGGAGAGTGACATTTGTAGTTAACAGTAATTGTTTGTAAAAGCTCTCAGCTTCTCTTCATGTTTTCTCCTACTTCTGACACTTCCATTTCCCATGAAGGACTTTTAGAAAATGAGGTTATCCGTAGACTCTTTTAGACTATTTATAAGAAAGATATCCTCGTGCTAAATTATCCTCAGTTAGGCAACCTTGGCTTTGCTTGTTGCTTGTTTGTTACCCCTCCTACTCGATTGTGGGTTCCAACCATTGTTTGACTTTCCTAGGTACATTGCCCACATCTGAGGCACGTGTGATGAAACAGGATGATCTCATTAAGCCTGCATCTGAACCAGCACCCAACCTCTCTAGCTGTTTTATCCGTGTTCATGATTGATAAAGATTGTAAGTGTAAATCCATGATGCATCTGTCAGCTTTGACTAACATGGATAAAATTGTTGGATTCCCTACTTCATGGATGTGAACATTTGAAATGAATATAATCATATATAGACGAAGGATTATTATCAGTGACACTCCTCTCAATAAACTAAATCAAGACAACACTCTTACCCAAAAGGTTGCAGGTTTGATTCATGTTCAGGGCACATACCTAGGCTTTTATTCTACCATTTGCAAAAACATGGATGAGCTGGAGGACATGTTAAATGAAATAAGCCAGACTGAGAAAGACAGATATCTCACTTATCTGTAGTATCTAAAATAGTCAAACTCATGGAGCAGAGAATAGAACAGTGGTTGCCATGAGCTGAGGGGTGGAGGAAATGGAGTGGTGTTGGTCATAGGGTACAAAGTTTCATTTATGTAAGATTAATTAGTTCTAGAGATCTAATATACAGTAGGGTGATGATAGTTAACAGTTCTGTATTATATACTTGAAATTTTCTAAGAAGGTACATCTTAAGTACTCTCACCGGAAAACACACACACACACACACACACACACACACACACACACAAAATGAGATGGAAGGAAAATGGCAGCTATGTGAGAGATGATGGATATGTTCATTAGTTTGATTGTCCTGATCATTTTGCAATGTGTGCATATATGAAAACATCAAGTTGTACACGTGAATCATATACAATTTCCATTTGTCAATTATACCTAAATAACGCTATGGGGGGAA
>NW_006299390.1:3117672-3118749 GCF_000327345.1 Myotis davidii | reverse complement strand
CTTTCCCTAGTGGTTTCCAATGCAAATGGATGAGGGAAGTTGAAGATATTTGTCTAGAAAATAATTTAGGTACAGACCTGCCTATAAACAGATGATTTTTAAATTCCTTGCCATCAAGGTCCTCCTTGGGAAGGTAAAAGCTATTCTGAAGACAGGGGCAGTTTTAGGCATCATCTGGCCATTTCAACAGACTGTAGGTCATAGTAAATGAAAATAAGGCAAAGTTTCTTCTGCAAGAAACAGTCTCTCTTGAGTCCTGCCAGAGCAAATAGAATTCTGAGCTCCAGGTTTCGGTTCATGTGATGAATTCTGCCACTAAGACCTTACTTACCGTGCCTATTATATTAATTAAGCTTTGAAGTGCCCACTGCATAATCAAGGCTAAATTTTTAAACAAAAATAGCCCTTTCTACTCCACACAGGCTTTGCAAATCTGAACACTGACAGCTAATGGGCAGCTTGTGAGAAATGTGTTCTTAGATCAAAGCTCAGGATGCCTAACCGTGTAAGGTTCCAAGATGTTAAAAATACACTGACACCTAGAGATGAGTGTCGCCCGGTCATGCGGAACTGAGTTACAAAAGCTGGAGGAGTCCAAGTTAGAAGATCGTCTTTCAGATGTCATGTGTGGTCATGAACACTGGCTTTTGAACACAGAATCATACACACCCTGGGTGTTGGGGGACAGCTTTTTCAAATGCCATCTAAAAGGTGTCTCAGAATAAAACATTTTCACTACCTCACCGTCCATGCCATATGGTGGCTGTCCATGGCACAGGGCACATATTTTGCCATTGCTTTCCTTATCACAAAGATATTAAAAGGAGCTTTGTACCCACACAGACTTGGGTTCAAATCCTAATTCTTTCATTTATTATTTTTGTGATCTTGGGCAAATTTTCAGATCATGAGTAAAGAAGAGGACTGGATTGATAAAGAACAGTAATGGTGGGTGTAGCTGGCAAAGTAACGATCCCAAAAGATGTCTACAGCCTAATCCTCAGATCCTCTAAAGACAGTCATCCCCCATTATTCTCAGGGGATGTGTTCCAAGACCCTCAATGGGTGCCTGATACC
>NW_006299390.1:3115434-3117532 GCF_000327345.1 Myotis davidii | reverse complement strand
TATATATATATACTTTTTCACTTAAAGGAAGCACTTTACGTCTTCTCTTTGACGTACTAGAATTACCAGCATCAGTATTCTCATGCTTTGGGGCCAATTGGTAAGTAAAATAAAAGTTACATGAGCAAAAGCACTGAGACACCATGACAGTTGATCTGATAACTGAGATGGGTACTAAGTGACTAATAGGTGGATAATGGATGCGGAGTGCATATGCTTTGTAGGGTTGTGTTTTCATTTTCATTTGTCTCAAGGTAGTCTTTTATTTCTGCCTGATTTCCTCTTTGATTCGTTGGTTGTTCCGAAGCATGTTGTTTAATCGCCATGTGTTTGTGTCTTTTTTCAAGTTTTCTTCCTGTGGTTGATTTCTAGTTTTATGCCATGTGGTCAGGAATGATATGCGTGATATCATTTCAGTCTTCTTGAATTTATTGAGGCTCAACATCCTGGGCAGGATGAAGTGGGATGATGAGAGATTTCTTCATGCTCCTTAGAACAGTGCATAATTTAAAACTTATGAATTGCTTACTGCTGGAATTTTCCGATTTATATTTTAGACCAAGGTGGACCATGGGTAACTGAAACTGCAAAAAAGCAAAATTGTGGATAAGGAGAATTACTATATGTTACTTTACATGGTAAAAATAACTTTGCTGATGTGCTTACTTTAAGGAACTTGAGAGGGGGAGATTATTCTTTTCCAAGTGGGCTCAATGTAATCACCTGGGTCCTTAAAAGTCTGAGAACCTATCCCGACTCAGGTCAGAGTCAGAGAGAGACGTGACTATGGGAGAATGGTCAGAGAGATGCAATGTTGCTTTGAAAAATGGAGGAACTAGAAAACAAGAACAGTGTAGTGAGCCCTTTCTTAAAGCTAAGTTTATTCCACCTAAATTCCTTTCTTTTATCTTGAGATTATGTTCCTTTCTATTTTTGATATTAAAATTCCCTTTAACAAAATGGTGGTGGGGTGTTTGTGGCTGCTATTGCTGTTTTTATTGAAATGTTGTTAGCTGGAAAAATGAAAAGTTGGCCAACTTAGATTGGTTTTCTTTGTGTGGGTATGCTGGGGTGGAGATGGGGTCTCTGCCATGAACGTAGGAATTCAGAGGGCAAAGTATCATAGCAAAGAATGAATTGGGGGGAATAATAGGTGATAATGAGGATCACTGGAGAGTTAGCCAGAGAGATTTATGTAGTGTTGACTGCCATATTAGGAGTTTGGGCTGGGCTCAATGTAATCACCTGGGTCCTTAAAAGTCTGAGAACCTATCCCGACTCAGGTCAGAGTCAGAGAGAGACGTGACTATGGGAGAATGGTCAGAGAGATGCAATGTTGCTTTGAAAAATGGAGGAACTAAGCTATGAGCCAAGGAATTCAGGTAGCCTCTGCAAGCTGGGAAAAAACACACACAATAAAATAGAATCTCCCTTAGAGCCTCAAAAAATGAGCACAGCCCTGCCAACATCTTGATTTGAGCCTAGTGAGACCTGTGTCAGACTTCTACCTACCGAACTGTAAGATTTTAAATTGGTATTGTCTTAAACCACTAATTTGTGGTAATAATTTGTAGAGTAAGGTATTCCTGGTGGAGAGAATGGAAAATCCAAAGCCAGAGTCAAGTCAACCACTTAGTATAGCACACTTTCATTGGATGCCCACTATTTACTTGTAAGTCCCTCTTATACAAAGGTAAGGAGGTGCTGCTGGCTGTGGCCTATATAAAAACAACTCCAGTAGCTGGAATACGGAAAGTACCCCAAGAAGTAAACTGGGGAGAAAGATGGCGTCTGGTTTGGGTACATTTTTTTACATGCTGACTTAGAAGAAGAAGTAGAAGTTTCCCAGGCAGGGATGTGTGGGAAGAGTGTATTGGTATAGGGACATATAGCCCATGGGCCAAGAGGTTCAGGTCAAGGAAGAAAGGACCCTCGTCAGGTCTGGTTGGCCTGGAAATGAGACCAGTGCTTCCCAAATGCTGCTCCATGATGAAATAAACACCAGTGTTTTCTCAGAACTGAGGAAAACAAGAACAGTGTAGTGAGCCCTTTCTTAAAGCTAAGTTTATTCCACCTAAATTCCTTTCTTTTATCTTGA